>NC_060142.1:60902180-61205211 GCF_021461385.2 Schistocerca piceifrons
TGTGAACGATATGAGGCGAGAAGAAGTTGCAATGCCTGATGCCTGGTGTGTGCGGGGCGAAGTGTCGCCATCTGCTGCCTGAATGTTGTGACAAAACTTTCCGCTTCGCCGTTTGACTGTGGATGGAATGGTGCACTAGTTAGATGACGTATGCCGTTGCGTTCACAGAATGTTTCAAATTCTTGTTTTTGGACAACATGGTTGTGGAGATGAAGCAGCGATTAGTAAGATTAATCAATCATTCAAAAACAGTCTTAATCGCATTTATTATTATTATTATACCGCCAACCGGTTTCAACCCGACGTAGGGGTCAACTGCTGGGCATTTACACCATTGGTCGACTGCTGGTGGTGTCACTCCTGTCTACATAAACGCCCATAAGATGACCCCTACGTCGGGTTGAAACCGGTTGGCGGTATAATAATAATAAATGCGATTAAGACTGTTTTTGAATGATTGTTTCAAATTCATTTGTCGTGAACAGAGGTACGTTGACTGACACTCGTACTTCAGGTAAACCTACGAAGCAAAATATCGATGACAGCACCTGTATTGTGCTACGTGAAGTTGTTCATGACAGTGCAAAAGGAAACTTGCTATACCAAAAAATTCAAATGTGTGTGAAATCTTATGGAACTTAACTGCTAAGGTCATCAGTCCCTAAGCTTGCACCCTACTTAACCTAAATTATCCTAAGGACAAACACACACACCCATGCCCGAGGGAGGACTCGAACCTCCACCGGGATCAGCCGCACAGTCCTTGAGTGCAGCGCCTTAGCGCGCTCGGCTAATCCCGCGCGGCTGCTATATCAGTCAACCACAATCAACCAGCGAGTGTTCCAAAAAGGTCCCGCAAAATCTATGTGCACATGCTGCCATGGTTATTGCCATTTAGGCCAAGGAGAGATTTTTTTTTGTGGCGGAGTAGACTGATTTTCCCCACTGCGTTACACTGTGGTGTCATCTGTTCCATTTGGCGTCCATACCGTGCCAACTTCGACGCCGTAACTATTTCTTACGAACAATCCTCCTGTGTCCTTGGTGAAGCAACTGCAACACTTCCTTTTGCAAAGCTTTATTGATCAACGCACATGACTGTCCACTGTCAGTTTGAACAAGAATCACACCTTTCTGTACAGCGAGGCTACGCCGACGGGCAAAGTATCGGCGCACTACAGAGTTCATTATGCTACGCAAGGAAGGAGGCCAAGATGTGAGAATGTATGTTAGCAAAATGTTCAAATCTGGGTCAGCTTCCGTGGCCTGTGAAATTCTCTTATAGTTCAGCGGAAAAGATTGAAGCAAATCAGAATCCTGAGCATCGATGCAACAGCAAGATGCATCAGAAGCGTCAAAATCTGTGTCAGGGCCAATCGGAAGACGTGAAAGCGCTTCCGTATTACCATGCTGAGCTGTCGGACGATGCTCAAAGTCGTACTGGTATTGAGACAACAGCATAGCCCATCTTTGCAATTTCGTACAGAAACCGGTTTCGTCGGATGAAACAAGGACTGCAAACGCTTGTGATCCGTTACTAAGTACAATTTTCTGCCATACAAATAGTGGTGAAATTTGGTGACACCGTGCACAATGTCCAATGCTTCTTTCTCAATTTGTGCACAGTTACACTGAGCTTTGCACAACACTTTTGATGAGAAAGCAATAGGCCTGTCTTTAACGCAAATTTTGTGCGACAGCACTGCACCGATTCCGCAAGAGGAAGCGTCAGCATGCAATACAACTGGCTTTTTAAGATCAAAGTGAACTAAGCATCGATCACTGAGCAATGAATTTTTAAGTTTTTGAAAAGCTACTTGCCACTCATCTGTCCAAACAAAGGGAACATTCTTGCGACGAAAGCGATGCAATGGAGCTACAATTCGCGCAGCATTCGGCATGAACCCTAAAACTGACTGCAATTCCGTGACATTGCGAGGAACTGGTAAGTCTCGTATGGATAACAGGTGCGGCTGTGGATGATGTACACCTTGACTGTTATGACCAAGATACTGCAACTCAGGTTTAAAAAAATCACACTTGTCCAGCTACTCTTTAGTCCTGCATCCGATAACACACAAAACAATGCACGTTATTTTTGCAATATGTTCTTCAGTGTACGACCTGCTACAACAATGTGATCCAAATAGTTTGAACAGTTTGGCACTTGTGCAGTCATCTGTTCCAAATACCATTGAATGATGGTGGGTGCGGAAGCACTGCCAAAAGACAAACGTAAATATTTAAACAAATGAGTATTCACCATACACACTTTTTGTCATTCTTCATCTAGCAGTATTCGAAGACATGCGTCGCGCAAATCGATTTTTGAAAAGTAGCGTCCAGTGCCTAATTTGTCGATAAGATCCTATGGGCTTGGCAATGCATGAGTATCAATCACAGTTTGTGGGTTGACTGTTGACTTAAAAGTCAACACAGAGGCGAATGGGACCTGAAGCTTTGGTGAGCAAAACCAGTGGACTTTCCCACTGACTAGCTGATGTGGACGCAAGAACTGCGTTATCTTGCAATTCTTTAAGTTGAGCAGCGAGTTTGTCCTGTAATTCAATGGGAACAGTTCTGGCGCGGAAAAATTTCGGCTGCGCATTGTCTTTAAGCGTATTATTCGCAAAAAAAGAAAAAAAATGTTAGCCTTGCCTAAGCCTTCAGAAGGGAGTTCGGGGCATTCTTTCAGCAAGCTAGCTGCACTGTCTTTGGCATTGAATGCAGACACTGACAACACATTGTACTGAATGTTAAAGCCAATCAAATCAAAAGAACCAAGACCAAATATGTTCTCACAATCACGTGATTGTAGGACTGTAAACGTCACTGTACACGTATGCGAGCAACACATGGCAGGCAAAGTACATTTTCTGAGAATGGGAATGTCTTGGCCATCATAAGTCGTCAGTTGCGTGCTATTTTTAGACGGGCTTGAGGAGCCTAATAATTCATATGTGTGACCATTTAGCAACGTGTCAGAGGCACCCATGTCCAACTGAAATTTCCCACTTTTCCCACAAAGGAGTAGACGAACAAAAAGTTTGTTTGACTGGCGTATTACTGAAGAAACTGCACTCAAGCCTGTTGCAGACTTTGGATAGCCTATACTGCATTAATGACATGGGCCTTGTACTAGATTCTCGTGAGTGGGCAAAACTCTTATGTTCATTCCATTGCAAAGATACAAATTATACACGCCGTTTCCCACCACAAGTGCAACACTGAGCCTGTTGGGAAGGGAAGTCTTATCGTTTGTGACGGGAATAACACCTAGGGCAAGACTTAATTCTGCTCGCCTGTGTAGCCGCCTCCTCAGCTAACTGCTTACGCAGTGTGGAATGTTGCTTACTTGGCGTGGCTAGCGCACACCGCTGGTACGGAATGGGGCGATCACAAGCAAGGGACTCAACATAACAAATAGCTGGCTGCTCAAATCTATGAACCGGCGAGGCACTGGAATCGTACTGATCTAGTATTTGCACTACCTGCTGAAACGATAGATCGGACTGCTTCAAAATCTGTTTGACATCAGGTACATTTTACACGATCACATCATGTAACATAACATCTGAATATAAAGCACCGCAAGCACATATCAATTTGCATTTCCTTGTCATACTCTGCAAATCTGTTACCCACTCAAAGTAAGTTTGTTCTGATTGTTTTTTGCAATTAAAGAATAGATACCTAACCGCTACCGCATTCACTTGTAGGTCATAATAGTCAGTTAACGACTGTACCACCTGTTCATAACTAAGTTCACTCAGTTTAGCGTGAGGGTAAAGTTTCTGTAGGACCCTAAACACTGCCCTTCCTACTGTTGATATTAATAGGGAAGTTTCACGGTACCTGGTACATTGTGAGACAGGGTATGGGCCTCGAACTGGGACAACCACTCGAGCCATTCCTCTTCTTGTTAACAAAACTGTGGAAAAGGAGGTACAGCAGATTGTTCCGTCGGGCGCGCAGCGTTGACCAGTAGCTCCCGTACGATGTTGAGTAACGTAGAGATCTGCTGTGTCTGGAACTGAAACATCTGCACTAGCTGTGTGGTACTTGACGCTTGTGGCTGTGGCGCCTGAGCAGGGGCGGGACAGTTGGCGTGGGCGTGCTGGTAGACACAAAAGCAGCAAATTGACAATGAAAGCAAACAAAGAAAGCAAAGAAAATTTCTGCGGAGCCCACCTGAAAACAGATTAGCAAAAACGACAAGGAACTGTTAAAGCAAATAAGGGCACTTGCAAAGTAAAGGCAAAGAGAGGATTAAGGCGCCAGCATAATAGAAACGAAAATTCTGTGGGCGTCAGGCACTGGGTTCGGCGGATACTCGTCGCCAAATGTGAGGGCCTGCTCACCCGTCTCGTATAGGGTGCCTAAGGTATGCTGCGTTCTCGGAACGCTGTACAACAGTTCAAGAAAATCACATTAATACCTCTTATTACAATTAAGAAGAATGACAATACTTAACTTGTATTTACAACAGGTGGTCACAAACGATGGGCAACATACAAATAAGTGTCCTTTTCTGTGTACAATATTCATGCAAGCAATTGATATGGATCACACGTCACTGCTATCGTAGCACCCTCTGCTAGGCCGTGCTAATACTGTCCTAATACTGAGCCGATACTGAGCGGCACAGGTTCGCAAAGGTGACGCTTATATTCACCTCTTGTAGAGGCCGCTCCTGTCGTGGTGCGGTCCTAATCAGCGCACTGTAGGTCGACGTCGTCTCACCACCTTCTCTTCTCTTGCGCTCTTTATCTTCATTCTGGCGCTTGTGGTTACGCCAGAACAGAAACCATTATCAGTACATCTGCTGCATTCATCAGATCAAAATCGATGTCGTCTTTCCAAGGATACTCTTTTTGTCGGCGGTGGATGTTAGTTGTTGGGAACCTCACAGATAAACCTCATCGCTGAAGACCACAGCCTGATATTTCATCTTCCTCTGACGGCACCAGTTCAGCTGTACACGTTGATGCTATGACGTGAGTGGAAGACTAATGATAAACTTATTGTATTGTGTTGAACTGTATTGTATGTTAACTGGGGACCTAGAAACGACGAAGAGGCTCCGTCCCAGCCGCAGCGGCAGTGGTCCACAACCCCACGACGACTACCTCAGTCCACTTCACCCCTCCGCCGCCCCCTACCGAACCACTCTTTCAGGGTTACTGTGCGGTTCACCGGTCACGGTGGCCGAGCGGTTCTAGGCGCTTGAGTCCGGAACCGCGCGACTGATACGGTCGCAGGTTCGAATCCTGCCTCGGGCATGCATGTGTGTGATGTCCTTACGTTAGTTAGGTTTAAGTAGTTCTAAGTTCCAGGGGACTGATGACCTCAGATGTTAAGTCCCATAGTGCTCAGAGCCATTTGACCCCCCCCCCCCCCAGGTGCGGGCTTAGAGTAATGGTGGTGTAAGCGCGTACGTGGAGAACTTCTGTGCGCAGCAATCGCCGACGTAGTGTAGCTGACGCCACAGAGTGGCCGGCTCACCGGACCTGAACCCAAGTCCGCCGGGCGGAATCGTGACGGGGAACAGGCGCTCCTTCCCAATCCGTAAAGCCGTGAGTAAGACAGCACGGATAACCAATCGGGTGATAAACTTATTAATAAGTTCATATAATCTTGCTATTTTGGCCCCTCACCGCCCCTGCCAAACACTTACCTCTGTTCCACAGCACAGCATGTTGTCAACAAGGTAGTGTCATCGTCACGCAGTGTATCCAGATCTGTGCTGGTAGCTTGTTTTGTATTAGCAGAAGAGCCAACACCGTGTTGCGAGTGGAGGCCGAAATGCAGACGTTTTAGCTCACGCAGGCTGACGTGAGGAGGGAACAACGTGAGGTCTGGAACATGACAAGGAATGAGAATTCAGAAAGCGGACATAATTAGTTTGATACTTAACTTTAATCCATTAATGATGAACGTCGCTCTTGACGGTACATGATTCACAATATTATCTGTTCAGAATACGTTCTTGTACATAGTAATTATAGTAACTGAATATGTCGCCTTGCTAGGTTGTAGCAAATGACGTAGCTGAAGGCTACGCTAAACTGTCGTCTCTGCAAATGAGACTGCATATAGTCAGTGAACCATCGCTAGCAAAGTCGGCTGTACAACTGGACGAGTGCTAGGGAGTCTTTCTAGACTAGACCTGCCGTGTGGCGGCGCTCGGTCCGCAATCACTGATAGTGGCGACACGCGGGTCCGACGTATACTAACGGACCGCGGCCGATTTGAAGGCTACCACCTAGCAAGTGTGGTGTCTGGCGGTGACACCACAGCTTGGACTTGTGCCGAGATGCGACAGCAGGCTGACGGACTCCCAGCCGCCCATATTACACATCTTACAAAAAAATGTTCAAATGTCTATGAAATCTTATGGGACTTAACTGCTAAGGTCGTCAGTCCCTAAGCTTACACACTACTTAACCTAAATTATCTTAAGGACAAACACACACACCCATGCCCGAGTGAGGACTTAACCTCCGCCGGGACCAGCCGCACAGTCCACGACTGCGGCGCAATTGACCGCTCGGCTAATCCCGCGCGGCTTACACATCTTACAGTCTGAGTAAACCTCTGGCCTGCCACACTGACTGGCGTGGTCGTATATCTTGTACCGGCAGTGCGGTCCGTTTGGTGTCTGTCCTCATCTGGAGACTAACGACAGAGACTGCGCCATCAGTGACGGGCTGCCGCATTAGCTATGGCGTCGCAGCCGCAGCGGCCTCCGCCGTAAGCCGCGTCCGCGCGCCACGGACACTTGCGCGCGAAATCCGCGCGTTAATTCCCTGATTTATAAGCGCCATATATCAGGCCCTGGACGGGCAAAAAACAGCACCGTGAAAAAATGTGTATATGTGTATATATATATACAAACGGGTATACATTCGCCGACTGCTCCGCAGGGAATTAAAAAACGCGCTAGCGTCGCATGCGCACACACACACACACACACACACTCTCTTACTGGCGCGTCACCGCCGCCACCGCCGCCGCCAGCCGCGCCCCAGTAAATATAGATTTATTAACGGGCCGGCCTGGGAGCGATACGACGGGCCGCTCCATCAATAGCGATAACGAGCACGGGGAAAAGCAGGGACGACGCGGCGGGGCTTCCCCGGGTCCAAAGGTTACCAGGCCTGACACCGCGCCAACGCGTCGCAACCGGGCTGCGCAGTGCAACCAACATACTGCCTGGCAAACGAAGAGTGTAGGAGTTTGTACTCTAGTAGTTTCTTACAAAAGTTCAATCGATGAAGTTGTTGTTGTTATTGTTGTGGCCTTGAGTCCAAGAGCTGGTCTGATGCAAGCCTAAGTATTGCATCCTATATCGTTCTGAATCTGTTTACTGTTATTCATCTGTTGGTTTCCCTCTACAATTTTTACCCACACGTTTCTCTCCAGTACAAAACTGGTGATATCTTCATGTCCCAGAGTGTATCCTGTCAAAATGATCTGTTCATTAAGTCCAGTTGTGCCACAAATTTCTTGTCTCCCCAATTCTATTTCCTGCCTCCCCAATTCCGTTCAGTATCTTGTCATTAATTACATGATCTACCCATCTGATCTTCAGCCTTCTTTTGTAGCACCAAATTTCTAAAGCTTATATTCTTTTCTTGTCCAAACTGTTCATCATTGTTTCACTTCCATACCTGGCTACACTTCACACAAATATCTTCAGAAAGACTGCCAAACACTTAAGCCTATATTCGATGTTAATAAACTTTTCTTCGTCAGAAACACTTTTCTTGTCATTGCCAGTCTACATTTTATATCGTCTCTACTTCAGTATTTATAAGTTACTTTGCTGCCCAAATCACAGAACCTATGGCGCAGTGGTTAGACACTGGACTCGCATTCGGGAGGACGACGGTTCAATCCCGCGTCCAGCCATCCTCATTTAGGTTTTCCGTAATTTCCCTAAATCGCTCCTGGCAAATGCCTGGATGGTTTCTTTGAAAGAGCACGGCCGACTTCCTTCCCCGTCCTTCCCTAAGCCGATGAGACCGATGACCTCGCTGTCTGGTCTCCTCCCCCAAACAACCCAACCCAACAAAACCTATCTACTACTTTAAGTGCCTCGTTTCCTAATCTATCTACTTCATCACCTGTTTTAATTAAACTACATTCCATTATCCTTGTCTTGCTTTTATTGACGTTTATCTCACACGCTCTCTTCAAGAAATGTCCATTCCGTTCAGCTGCTCATCCATGTCTTTTGCCGTCTCGCACAGTATTACATTGTCATCAGCAAACCTAATTTTTTTTATTTCTTCTTCCTGAACTTTAATTCCTATACCACTTTTCTTTCGTTTCCTTTACTCCTTGCTCCATGTACAGATTAAATAACATCGGCGATAGCCTTCAACCGTGTCTCACTTCCTTATCAACCATTGCCTCCCTTTCATTCTCCTCGATTTTTATAAATACCGTCTTGTTTCTATGCAGATTGTAAATAGCCTTTAGCCTTTCACCCCCTGTATTTTGGCCCTGCTACCTTCAATACCTCAGAGAGTGTATTATAGTCAATATTGTCAAAAGCTTTCTGTAAGTCGATGATATCGCAGTGGCAAGAAACCAAAAGGTACAATCATGTACTGTTATTCAAAAATGGCAACATTTATCGCTGGACTGTTACTATATTCACAACTCAATTTATGGTACTATTCCATTTTTAAGTGACAATTGTGGCAACATCAGCTGCTTACAGAGCAGTCCAATTTTAAAAGTACATTCTGTTTTCAAAAATCTGTAAAAGTTAAATTATAGTTTTTTAAAAATGATAATACACTCCTGGAAATGGAAAAAAGAACACATTGACACCGGTGTGTCAGACCCACCATACTTGCTCCGGACACTGCGAGAGGGCTGTACAAGCAATGATCACACGCACGGCACAGCGGACACACCAGGAACCGCGGTGTTGGCCGTCGAATGGCGCTAGCTGCGCAGCATTTGTGCACCGCCGCCGTCAGTGTCAGCCAGTTTGCCGTGGCATACGGAGTTCCATCGCAGTCTTTAACACTGGTAGCATGCCGCGACAGCGTGGACGTGAACCGTATGTGCAGTTGACGGACTTTGAGCGAGGGCGTATAGTGGGCATGCGGGAGGCCGGGTGGACGTACCGCTGAATTGCTCAACACGTGGGGCGTGAGGTCTCCACAGTACATCGATGTTGTCGCAAGTGGTCGGCGGAAGGTGCACGTGCCCGTCGACCTGGGACCGGACCGCAGCGACGCACGGATGCACGCCAAGACCGTAGGGTCCTACGCAGTGCCGTAGGGGACCGCAGCGCCACTTCCCAGCAAATTAGGGACACTGTTGCTCCTGGGGTATCGGCGAGGACCATTCGCAACCGTCTCCATGAAGCTGGGCTACGGTCCCGCACACCGTTAGGCCGTCTTCCGCTCACGCCCCAACATCGTGCACCCTGCCTCCAGTGGTGTCGCGACAGGCGTGAATGGAGGGACGAATGGAGACGTGTCGTCTTCAGCGATGAGAGTCGCTTTTGCCTTGGTGCCAATGATGGTCGTATGCGTGTTTGGCGCCGTGCAGGTGAGCGCCACAATCAGGACTGCATACGACCAAGGCACATAGGGCCAACACCCGGCATCATGGTGTGGGGAGCGATTTCCTACACTGGCCGTACACCACTGGTGATCGTCGAGGGGACACTGAATAGTGCACGGTACATCCAAACCGTCATCGAACCCATCGTTCTACCATTCCTAGACCGGCAAGGGAACTTGCTGTTCCAACAGGACAATGCACGTCCGCATGTATCCCGTGCAACTCAACGTGCTCTAGAAGGTGTAAGTCAACTACCCTGGCCAGCAAGATCTCCGGATCTGTCCCCCATTGAGCATGTTTGGGACTGGATGAAGCGTCGTCTCACGCGGTCTGCACGTCCAGCACGAACGCTGGTCCAACTGAGGCGCCAGGTGGAAATGGCATGGCAAGCCGTTCCACAGGACTACATCCAGCATCTCTACGATCGTCTCCATGGGAGAATAGCAGCCTGCATTGCTGCGAAAGGTGGATATACACTGTACTAGTGCCGACATTGTGCATGCTCTGTTGCCTGTGTCTATGTGCCTGTGGTTCTGTCAGTGTGATCATGTGATGTATCTGACCCCAGGAATGTGTCAATAAAGTTTCCCCTTCTTGGGACAATTTATTCACGGTGTTCTTATTTCAATTTCCAGGAGTGTATATACTACTCCCTACGTTATTACGAAATGCGTCAAAATATAATTGTTCTTTTTTAAGAGAACACTGTTCGCGTATCAAACATGTTTACATATGACGTATGCATAACACAATAAGATTTTTTCCCTTTATTTTTACTTCATTCCCTCCTCCCAAAGGTGCGGGCGCGCTCTTCTAACAGAACAACAGTCTACTCGTCCTGTTGTCGGAACGTTCCGACGAGCTTTTTCACTCGTCGTCTTTAATAAGTGTCGGGTTTATGTCAGTTCGACATCTTCTTCTGAAGATGACGAGTAGGACACTCGTCGAAACGTTGTGACAGCGCGACGCCCCGACTCGACCGATAGCTCGAGGAAATTTCATCAACGATGTTCGCCGACACAGACAGCAGTCTCAAATAAACTATAAACAAATGGTTTTAATATATAAAAAGCTTTCGTTGATGATATTTAAAATTACACACAGGAAAATATTTTATGGCGTTAAAACATTGATAATAAGTTGCGAGAAACTTGAAGCGAGTACCGAACTGAATTGCATTTCACTTCCAGTTGATGGGAGGGATATGCATTTAGTAGGAGCAATGAGAAGGAAGGTGGATTGGGCAGTAAAATTTTTTATGGAGATATGTGGTTCAGGTGGGATGGATTGGTTGTGAAGGTAGGTATACTGCGCGAGGATGATTGGTAGAAAAATGTGGAATTTCGAGTACTGATAGGTAGCAGGGATTGCCATACCAAGGTCCTTAGGGGGAAACGAAGGGAGGGTTGGGCAGAGAGGGAGCCCTCATATCGTAAAGGAGTGGGAAGGTGGTTCAAATGGCTCTGAGCACTATGGGACTTAACATCTGAGGCCATCAGTCCCCTAGAACTTAGAACTACTTAAACCTAACTAACCTAAGGACATCACACACATCCATGCAAGAGGCAAGATTCGAACATGTGACCGTAGCGGTCGCGCGGTTCCAGACTGAAGCGACTAGAACCACTCGCCCACACAGGCCGGCCGAGTAGGAAGAACCTGTGTGAATCTGATAGGGGGAAGGTAATTCAGAGCGGATTTCGTCGTCAGGGAGGGGTAGCGTGTCAAAATTGCTCTGGGAGAGGACATGGAGAACGTGTAAGTTTAGACTGTGTAATATAATTTGATGTAGGGTTCGGGGAGGGGGACAATGGGGTTGCTGAAGTCGAGTGTACGGGACGTACAGAGAATTTACGGAGGTATTAAAATGAGTAAGGGGGCGGGGAAAGGTGGTGAGTAAGAAAGACCATCTAGTAGGGGAAATAAGACACGATTCTTCGTCAGCTATACAAAAGGACGTATTTGCTTCACTAGAAAGCGAATGTTATGTCTAACCACGTGCTTAAGCACCAATTTATACAATGTATCATAAGCGTATTGCTTACTCTAACAGTTCGTAATTAATACTTGTAATACTGCATTATCATGACCAGGTGCGTCATTTGACAACAAAAGTTCTGTGAATGTGCTGGGTGCCACTAACAAATTAAGATATCTGTTATTTTAGAAATAACGTCTGAATAACGAAAGTTGTGCGAATTCAGATAACTCTGGCGACCCTGTATACTATTTCGAAGTTACTTAACATCGCTCAGTGGGTTATATCGTAATGGAAATAAACCTGAAGATACGAGAAAATAATATGATTCACTTTCAAAGTAATCTCTATGAACCACAATAAAATTCCAACAATGAACAAACAACTGCTGAAATCTGTCGTCATAGGTTTGTATCGTAATAGATTGAAACACTGATGTTACACGAATTTGGCAGTTCGTCAATAAAACTTTATATTGGCAGCAACTCAAAGGGACTACCAACAATTATTATATCTGGGAAAGTTTACTCGTAGTTCATGCATCTCGCAGAGTCGGTTCTCTGGGACACAAGAGGCCGTAAATCTGTGGACAACGCTTGGTTTCCGTTCATGGGCTGGGGAAGCTATGAAGTCCGTCCTCGGGTGCCAATAACCTCCAGAAGGTGGTGTCGTCGATGAAAGTAAGATTCTTCATCCAGTTAGTGCAATGGTCGTCGTCTAGCGGGGCAAATCTCCCGGTGTTGTGGGAGCTATTAATAACTCTGTGGAAAATGTTTCTCTGCTTTGAGTTTGTGATCGGATGTTGCCTTGCTTGTTACTGCCTCCTTGCATAATCGTGCATTTGAACGCCATGCTCACTTATTTAAGGCGAACGTCGTAAAGGAAAAAAATTTTTTTTTGGCTGTGGAGCCGTTGTTTTCCCATGGACGACGTAGGTCATTGTTTGGATAAACGCGTTGTAAAATGTTTAAATAACCGTGTACTGTCTGGCGGAGAGATAGAGTGAACTGTAGCCAACTAATTTTATGGATGTCTGAAACGCGAGATTATGTTAATGTTCGCTAATATCTGTTGCGTTTTAGTACGTAGTCTTATTTAACTGTTGTTGTGTACATATTCTTGTGTTAAGGAGTTTGGTCCCCGTGGCAGTTAAGCGTTCTATTTAGTTATATTTAAAGCACTGCTAGAGTTTCTATTTGGTAATCTTCCTAGCCACGACTGATGTCGGTTGCTCGGTCTGTCTGAAATGTTGGGTCTATTGCTTAGAGACCTTTATTGACTTGCTCTCCTCAGTCCCTAATTCCTGTACTGATACTACGGCGGTAGTTCTGCCGAAATCTCATTTGCAGAAGTTATCAGTTCTTGTGAGTACAAATAAAGCTACCTTTGCCTCTGTAATTTTCGTCCGCTGGCCAGCAAGCTTTGGGTAATACTTAAAAAATCACTAAATGGTCTTCGCCCAACTTAGTGGCTCGTGTTAGACGAGTTCCCTTTCCAGTTCGGGTAAATGTTTCCTCCTCTTGGAGGAGCCATCCTCTTTCCCGAGCCACGCGGGGGTAAGAGTTGCCCCAGCGTCTATTGCCGCTCAATGTTCCAGGAGAATGAAATAAGAGGTTAATTATCTACGGCCGGCTGGTGTGGCCGTGCGGTTCTAGGCGCTTCAGTCCGGAACTGCGTGACCGCTACGGTCTCAGGTTCGAGTCCTGCCTCGGGCATCGATGTGGGTGATCTCCTTAGGTTAGTTAGGTTTAAGTAGTTCTAAGTTCTAGCGGACTGATGACCACAGATGTTAAGTCCCATAGTGCGCAGAGCCATAATTATCTACTCCACCGTTATGCCCAAGAAAGGCGAATTGGAGTATTTCTGGATAACTTAAGGATTGTACACTATGAAGATAGTTCTAGGTTTGTAGAAATTGCTGTTTGGTAAAATTTAGCTTTCTGTGTCGGTAGTCCGGCGTATTCCACGATCCAACATTATTATAGAACTGAGAGACTTGGCTTTGATGCATTTGCCGAGACGTGACTTAATTATATGCTATTGATGTTAATTGCTTTAGATGAATTCTCTTTAATCTGTGGTTATAATTCTTAATGACTGATCGTCCTTAACGGTTAACACTTAATGAACGTCTGATTATCCCATGTCACCTACCGACTTCATTCAGAGACTGGAAAGGTGATCCTTGCTCTAGTTCTATGGGACATTATTAACAGTTGATCCTTGCTCTAGTTCTATGGGACATTATTAACAGTTGATCCTTGCTCTAGTTCTATGGGACTTTATTAACAGTTGATCCTTATCGTTTATGACCTTAAATATGTTTGTTTAAAGGAGTAATCATAGATCCCTATTGTTTTTAAGAAATTCTTAAGTTATATACCAAATATTACGAGTGCAAATATTCACTTATTGTTACACTTGCGTGTTCTGTGGTTTGCACTGAAAGGTGTGACAATAAATGCAATATCTAAAGTGAAGCGTTGGGGCGAATCAATCCTGTCCCTTATCATTACCTTTAAAGGTAATTGATTGATTGTCGCTTGTTATTGAAATTGGTTGGGAGAATAGTTTATTGATTGACGACGTAGAGAAAGAGTAAATCACGATTACACTACTTCAGTATGTAATTTTGTCTCCCTTTCATGAACCATCGGCTTCGCTGTTTTGGGGGTTTGGTTTGCCTCACCTGTTGATAGGCTTAGAGTAACATGTGGACCCCGAACACAGGCAGCAGCCTTTCTGGTAACTGCAGGAGGAACTTTCTGAATTATTGACTAATCTTACCTTGTAACATCAGACAAAGAGGTCTTGCTGTGCTAGTACTACGAACGATACAAGCCTAACAAAAACTAAAGGCGTACTATTTACCAGTGACATGCAGCTCTTCTGCATGACTTAATGATGGCATCCTCTGAGTTAAAATATTTCGGAGGTGAAAGATTCCCCACTCAGATCTCTGGGTAGGAATTATTCTGGTGGATATTGTCATCAGGAAAGACAAAGTTGGCGTTCAACGGATTGGAGAGTGGAATATTAGATCCCGTAATTGGGCAGGTAGGTGAGAGAATTTAAGAAGGGATGCGGATGATTGAAGTGGAGCTTAGTGAAGCGCTTTGTCAGTGCTGCACCAAAGCTTAATGCCTGCTGCTGTCTGTAACCAATATCACATTTTTGCTTCTAAGATGCCTAACACACAGAGGACATGTCATGAAGACAGATGGTGATACTCTGACCGTTCGCCAAAGACGCAGGCACCACCGACCAGTTTTCTTCCGCAAGACATGTGTTCAAAAATTGGCATGGCTGTATCCTAGCATCGAGTAATATTCAGGGCAGTGGAGGGGCCAGACCAGACCTTTTCTTATCGACTGAGTTTCTTGGGATAGGCGGCAATTACGTAAGGATTCCATCAATCAGGATTTTCACTCGAGGGCCGCCTCCACGATGTCGAAGCCGTTCACATCTGATTTCGTGACCCCAGGTTTGGCCAACTGTGGACTTAGGGTGTTCGTGGCCTCCTCGCGATAGGAAACGGGTACATTGTCGTCGCAGACAAAAGTACTTGTAAATTCATTCCTGTTTAACTTTCAAATAGCTACATGCCGGGGTTAGGTGATTTTTCTACCTATAGGACTCTGACATTTACAAACTGTGTGTTTAAGTAGTTCTAAGTTCTAGGGGACTGATGACCTCCGAAGTTAAGTCCCATAGTGCTCAGAGCCATTTGAACAATTCTAGTGAAAAATTCTGTACAGATTACTGGAAAACAGAAAGCGCGAAATTAGAAATCTCCAGATAATAAGAAAGGAAGTAAGCTAACATGAAATAAATTACTTCTGTAAATAATATCAGTATTTGCATTCAGGGATGTAAATTCCGCTTAAACGGATTTTGACTTTGCCAGTACACAGACAGCAACTTTTTTGTGTAGCATTATGTAAATGCTTAGTTTCAATTATCAGATAGAAACATTAGCTGGGTAGTTTGTAGGAATAGGTTACCCCCTTTTTTTTAAAGATGCTGCTTTTCACTCAATATGCACGTACAAGTATAAAGTACTCTAGAAAAAGTTCTGATAATTATTAGCGTGATTACGTTATGACTTGATTCATCCTTATCCCTCAAGGATTTCTCTTCCTTATGGGAACTGCGGAGCACTTTGATTCAATAAATAAATGAAATATTCCTTTGCATGATCTTCGCACATGAATGAGAAAGCCGTTATGACGGAATCGTGTTCTGATTCAAGTGGAGTAAAACAGAAGCATTATAAGGTTGTAGAGCAGTTCGCCTTGAAAGTTGTTTCACCAGTAACTCTTACGTGACAGAAGCTATACCGTGGTTTGTATGCTGACTGACTTCCAAACGAAGACAAGTGGCCACAGTCTATGGAAGTTTGTAATGCCGAGCCTTCTCGAAGTTGCGGCGCGACCGAGAAACGATCTCATTAAAACTTTTTAAATTGCCGTTACAAGGGATTTCTGTCTGAGCGTACCTGAGTGAGTAGCAAAGGAAATTTGAAGAGAGGCGCGGCTGGTCGATAGCGTGGAAGCCTGGCACGACGCACGCCCAACTTGGCTCGACGCAAGGTTCCTCCAACCCAGACGCTTCTTCCTGAGTGTTGCCCCCATCATTTCAGTGGCTAGTGAGATACCTTTGTCCCAAGCAATAATACTAATAGTCTGCATCTACATTTGCATCCACACTTCAAATATTCAAATGTGTGTGAAATCTTATGGGACTTAACTGCCAAGGTCATCAGTCCCTAAGCTTACACACTACTTAACCTAAATTATCCTAAGGACTAACACAAACCCATGCCCGAGGGAGGACTCGAACCTCCGCCGGGACCAGCCGCACAGTCCATGACTGCAGCGCCTTAAAGCGCTCGGCTAATCCCGCACGGCATCCACACTTTACAACCAACTGTGAAGAGCGTGGCAGAGGGTACTTGCCATTCCATGTATTGGGATTTTTCCCATCTTATTCGCATATGGTGCGCAGTAAAGTTTGGCTAATTGAATGCTTCTGTACATGCTGTAATTACTCTAATCGTGTACTCACGGTCTCTGTGAGAGCAATACGGCAGGGGTTGCAGTGTGCTCTTAGACCCTCAATTAACACTACTTCTGCACGTTCCAACATCGCGGGAGTGACAGGCGTGTGCAGCCCGCCAGGACGCAGATGATTGGGCAGGTTTGCACGACCTTCTTGAGATGACTGAGACCTGGTGGTCAAGGAAGGCAGGATTGTGGACGGGGTCGCCATCAGTTACTATTGGTTGGCTTTTCGTTTAATCACACAAAATTTATTTAAAACCAACAACAAATTAAAATAATGGCAACAATTTAAGAATTGTTTCACTTCTGAAGGCCTTAATGGCAATAAATTAAGAATTGTTTAACTTGTTGCAGCTTTCAAACTACAGTTATTAAAATATTGGAAACAAATCACCAAGGTCTTAAAGGTTCACTGCTAAAATACAATTGCCACATTAGAGTTTTAAGACAAGTAGTGACAGTCACGGCTGAAGGCCTTTAACGCCGAGGTTCGCAATTATTAAAAAAAGAAATTTACAAACATACTGTCAAACAGCAAGGCAATAGCAAATATTAATTTGAAGGACAGGCAACTGATCACCAAACAGGTGAGACAAAACGATAGTAAACTTGGTAGCACAACCGGTTAAATTTGCTGTAACTCCCAGAATGGCAATTATATTAAAAATAATTAGAAACAGACAATAAAACAGCAAATATAATAACAAGGTTAATTCAAAAGGACAAGCAACTGATCACCAAACAGGTGAGACAATTGATGGTAACTTGGTAATACAATAATAAAATAATAATATAATAATAAAACACAAGGGCTAGTCACATACGGTGCTCCAGGATTCGACCTCCGAGTAGATCAGGCCGATGAGAAAGGCAGCCAATAGTTGCATTCACTTCACAAGATGGTAACTCAGACTACTGGCAGTCTAACGAATGACTAATGATAATCAGCTGAAGCTACATTAAGTCCTATAACTAATGCAACGATGAAACACCACGCCAAAACCGGAACCACGTCCTCAGAATACTGTGTTCAGAGCGTCTGAAAGGAGAAAGGAGCCACTACTAACAGAGTAGAAGAAACACCAACCGACCTGCAAATCAAGGAAACTGTCAAAACTACGCGCCTTACCGGACAGCAGCGGCAAGGCGAGGAAACACATACACTGCCGTTACACACACTAACCTCCAGGGCAGGTAACTGGGGCGGTAGCGGCCTCCAGCCAGGAAAAATACCGCTGGTTGAACTTAACAAATAGTGACACATAGAATGCAGCAATTAGTAACAAGAAGTCGAGGAAAGCTAATTAGATCCGCCTTCCCCAAGCACTCCACTCGCTGCCGTCCGTCTCGGCGACACTGCGAGCAACAACACGAACCCAAGTCACTGGACAGTCGCGAGGCCTCTCAATGGGGGAGGTTTCAGTGCTAGGATTAAAATCCACTCAACTTAAAGCTTGTTGGATCCGTTTGACGACTAGTTCGTGCACCTCCGCGATCACAGCCCTTACATCCGGCAGTGCATGCGTGCCGTCAGCGGTCCCGGCATGTTCTTGCACTGCCCTCTTGGCTCCTCCGTAGTCCCCAACCGTACTGCTCGCTCCCACGACCGGGAATAACGACGACGTCACCCCAAAGATAGGGCCACACTTACTACATATCGATAACTCCGCTGCTGCCACCAGCGGATAGGCAACGCTTGCGAAACAAAGTGGCGCCAGTCAACATAAGAAGAATACAAACAACCGGAACCAGTCTGGCTCCCAACAGACGACGGAAACCTACAACAGCACCAACGCGAGCAGCAGCACGGTTCAATGACGTCAGAAGCTTCGCCCAACGTATCACTGAGCTTTTGTTCACTGACAGATCTCCATAGAGATTCTGCAAGCGCCTGTAAATATTTGCGATGCTCTTGTTTTCCTCCAAAAGAAACTTAATAACGGCTCTCTGCTTGGAACGCACGTCCGCTAGAGACGCCGTTTTGAAGGCGTCGTATAAACAAACATTATATACTACTGGAACCTGATGAAACTATACGGGCAGAAGCTCGAAGATTGCGCGATGTAACTCTACAAATTCTGCATGTTTCAACCGAAACTGACCGAGAGGAAAAAAGATGTGCATTACTTACTGAACGCCACTCACAGGTTTCAGCAGGAAATTTGGCGCAGATTCAAGAGTTTAACACTTTTTTTTTTCTTTCAGGATTCTCGTTACGCTCTTCTGTGAACCAAATAAACCTGTGGCCGAGCGGTTCTAGGCGCTTCAGTCTGTAGCCGCGCTGCTGCTACGGTCGCAGGTTCGAATCCTGCCTCGGGCATTGCTATGTGGGATGTCTTTAGGTTAGTTAGGTTTAAGTAGTTCTAAGTCTAGGGGACTGATGACCTCAGATGTTAAGTCCCATAATGCTTAGAGCCATTTGAATCAGTGATTATTCGTGTCTCCTTTCTTTGTGTACGTTCAATATGTCCTGTTAGTCCAACTTAGTATAGGTCCCAAGAGTTTGAGTAATATTTTAGAGTGTTTTGTAAGCAGTTGCCTTAGTAGACTGACCAAGTGTTCGCAGTAATATACAAGTGAACCAAACTCTGCCACCTCCTTTACGTACCATTGACGCTATGAGCTAGTTTCCGTTACACAAGTTACTCTGACATATTTTTCTGAGTTGAGTAACACCGACTGTGACTCATTTATATTACGGTCTTGGGATACCACGCTTTTGCAACTGACAGCTAAGCGGATTTCATGCATACAGAATATCAACTCTCATAAGATCATGCCTAAACAAGTAACAACTCAAAAATGCATTGTACTAGAGATACGAAGATAGGCTTCATAGGAATAGGACGAAGAAACTTTGAGGAGATAAGATGAGCTAATGATTGTACTCGCTCTTGAGAAGGTCAATCTGAATAACAAAAATGATTATAATCTTCAAGTTTTGTGTAAATGAAACAAAGTATATACAAGAAAACCCTTACCATTAGCTCTTAACAACAGACTTGGTGCAAGTCTTAAGTATAGCACGCAACACTAGTAAATACTAAAGTCAAATCAATGTTGGAACTTGGTGACAGTCAAGATAACCGACGGACCACGATCAAACACCTCGCTGCACAACCTGATGTCTCTGTTGGCCGCGCTGACACATCCGCCCACTAATTGGGGCACTCGAGTGCGTGTGTGCGCTGGGTTCACCACCGCCTAACAGAAGACCATAAAAAGCAACGAACGGCCTTGTGTAAGGAATTGTTGGCGTGCTACGAGCCTGATCATGACAATTTTTATCGAACACACGGTGTAAAACATCAGTTCATGACTTAGAACCACCTCGCCTCCGAAGAACAAAGTCGCATCCTCAGCCGGAGAAGTAGTGGCGACTGTCTCTCTAGAACTCTGAAGGGGTTATTCCCGTAGAATTCCTCCCTCACGCTGCAACGATCAACTCTGAAGTACGCTGTGCCACTCTCAGGATATCGAAGAAAGAACTTCAGCGTATTCGAAGCCACAAAGCTGCAAACGAACTTCTCCATGACAACGCGAGACCTAACAAGAGTCTGTTCACACTAGAGGACTCACAAAAATTGATAAAACTGTTCTTCCTCATCCACACTACATCCAAGATCTCGCACCTTCCGACTTCCATCAGTTTTGAACAATTAAGGATGCACTCCATTGGAAGCGGTACATGGATTATGGGGAGGTTATTGATGCAGCAGGACGTTAGCTACGACGCTAGCCAGTAGAATTAGGTGCCATGTGGGCATACAGGTACTCCTAGTAAGGTAGCGTAAGGCTGTCGCAATGAACGACGGCCGGCCGGTGTGACCGAGCGTTTCTAGGCGCTTCAGTCGAACTGCGCGACCGCTACGATCGCAGATTCGAATCCTGCATCGGGCATGGATGTGTGCGATATCCTTAGGTTAGTTAGGTTTAAGTACTTCTACGTTCTAGGGGACTGATGGCCTCAGATGTTGACTCCCATAGTGCTCACAGCCATTTGAACGAACGGATATTATGTTGAAAAATAGGTCTTTGTAGCCCAAAGTAGTTGGGAATGTGTTGGAATCCTGAATAAAGCCAATCTACCTAAAGAAAAAAAAGTGTTGCAATACTTATTGAGCACCCCTCGTATTTATTTTTTTTACCAGATACCCAACATAAATGTGACAGGAAGAGAATCCTCTCAACAAAAAGTAGTTGCTGCCTTTTAGGTAGCTTGCTTGCACGCAGCAACTATTGTGCCTCGACACAGTTTAGATAAACTTGGACAGAAAATATGACAACAAAGGTTATCAACAATTAGCAATAATTTATTAAATGGCAGTATACATAAAATATCTTGTATGTGGAGGTGGTGCTTGCTATTGTAGCTCAAAGTTGACTTGCACTATCCATCTATGACCACTTGTCTAGCACTGAATCCAATGAGTGATGATTAATATAACTAGTAGAATCTCCAGTTAACCTCTTCTGGCCGGCGACTGCAGATACCCCTAGTGCTGTCTCGAGGGACAATGTTAATTCCGTCGGACTAACTGAAACTAATGCATCTAGCGGAGTGAAGCTGCAAGTCCACCTTAATCTATATTTCGCCGATGGATGATCATTCAGGAACAGTGTGCGTAATTTAAGGCGGAGACATAGCATAGTATGTTACGTGCGCCCGCTACGATATTGTCTGATCATAAACGCGTTGCTCCTTTTCTGCGGGCAATACTCGAGAGAGTGCAACGAGAAGAAATCCCCGCGTCCGCCGAACAATCAACACACGAACGAAATTTTCACTCTGCAGCGGAGTGTGCGCTGATATGAAACTTCCTGGCAGATTAAAACTGTGTGCCGGACCGAGACTCGAACTCTGGTAGAGCACTTCCCCGCGAAAGACAAAGGTCCCGAGTTCGAGTCTCGATCAGACAGACAGTTTTAATCTGTCAGGAAGTCTCAATGAACTCAGGACCTGCGACGCTGAAGTCCAATACCTTACCCCTTACCGTGGCCGTAAGACGTCGAATTTGTTGAGGGGCGGATTTATATATTAGGAGGGTTCATTTCATATGCCTTGTCCTGCATATACTCGAAAGCACAATTTCATCTATCATCTATTGCGTTATTGGGTGTTTTCATTACCAAGTTTGACTGGGAGTTGTATTGTTTGTAAGGGTGGGGCCTCTTAACATTAATTATTAAGTCTCTTTCCTTGCTTTTTTTTATTTTAGTCATTAGTCCTCTGACTGATTTCATCTGCTTAATGGAACGAACAGTCTAACGAGTACAGAATATGGACTGAGAGTAATCAATTAGGACGAAAGATCGAGACGTAGCAGAAATGAGAACAGCGAGAAAGTTAACAACAGAAATGGGGATCACGAAGTAGACGAAGTTAAGAAATTTCGCTAGCTAGGCAACAAAATAAGACATGACGGACGGAGCAGACAGGATACAAAAAGCAGGCTGGCATTTCCAAAAAGGGCATTTTTGGTCGAGGGAAGTCTACTAACGCCAAACATATCCCCTGATTTCAGGAGGAAATTTTTGAAAATATACGTTCGGAGCACAGCACTGTATGACAGTGAAACGTGGACCGTGTGAAAATCGGAACTGAAGAGAACTGAAGTGCTACGGAGGACTGTTGAAAATTGGAGGGGGGGGGGGGGAGGGGGGGAAGATAATCTAAGGAATGAAGAATTACAAAATTGTTAAAGCTTTCGTGGCCACTTGTTGACAAACTGCCTATTGGCTTCTGTCTCGGGTTCTTCGGCCGACGTTCATCTAATGATTTTTCTGACGTTTCGCCAGCACGAGTGGCTGGCATTGTCAAAGCTTCACCCTCCATTGCCGGTGGTGAACTGGAGGCGAGCTCGCGGCCGCAGACTATATGTACCTGGCGCGCCAACGTCCGAGGGCTTCTCCGGGGTCATTTCCGGTGCGGTTCTCCTCTTGCTACCTGCGACGGTCGTTCGCTGCAGTACGGGAAGCCAGGATCCGTTTACCTTAAGGCTTTCCTCTTTCTTGTTGAAACTGTTCGCGTGTTTTTGGATTTCTACAGCTTCTCTGAACAAGCGCGTGTGATAGTGCTTCTCTACAGCCAGAACTTCCGTGTCGGCGAATTTTATTACGTGGTCGGTCTCATTCAGTGCGTGCCCTGCGATGGCCGATTTCTCCACCTGCCACAACCTGTAATGTCGCTTATGCTCTTTGATCCTGGTGTTAATGGATCGTCCAGTCATTCCGACATAAACTTTTCCGCATGTGCAAGGTATACGGTATATTCCCGACATTGCAAGTGGGTCTCTTTTCTTCTTCGCCGATCTAAGACACTCTTTGATCTTCCTTGTCGGTTTGAAAATCGTCTTTACGCCGTGTTTGCGCAATATACGGCCGATTCTGTCCGTCACTCTGAAAAATATGGCAGAGAGGCCGTACCCGACATTTCTTTTTCTGGTTCCTTACTTCACCGAGTGTTTGATTCTGTTACACTTCTAATGTAATTTGTGGAGTACCCATTGCTCCTCAGAACAGTTTCCAGGTGTTGCATTTCTCGTTTGAGGTGTTGAGGCTCACATATTCGTCCTGCTCTCGTTACGAACGTACTAATCATGCCTCTTTTCCGGCTCGGGTGGTGGTTTGACAGTTTGTGCAGGTATCGGTCCGTGTGTGTCGGTTTTCGATACACGCTGTGTCCCAGGTTTTCGCCGTCCCTTGTGACCAGCACATCTAGAAATGGCAGTTTCTTGTCCTTTTCTACCTCCATGGTAAATGTTATGTTGGCATGGAGGCTGTCTCTTCCTGGTGTCGCTGCTACGCTCAGAACTACTGACTGTTAACTGCCGAACTTGTATCAGCCATCAATTGCTGGCACGATCCAGGCCGGCCGCCACACCCCGACTGAACTGTTTCACCTTCCTTCCCTCGCGCCTCAGATTTTCGCGCGAACCACGCCCCCCTAAGGCAAAGACACTCTTCTAGAGACCGTGGCGCGACCTGTCAATCTCGCAACGGCTCGCAAAGAACTCTTTTCATAAACTGCTTGTACAACAGAAAGTCTGCTTTTGTTTGATTATAGCATTTATGAGAATTTACTCACTTAAAAGTAAACAAAAGTTGAAATACCGGGTGATCAAAAACTCAGTATAAATTTGAAAACTGAATAAATCACGGAATAATATATATAGAGAGGTACAAATTGACACACATGCTTGGAATGACGTGCGGTTTTATTAAAACCAAAAAAATACAATGGTTCAAAAAACGTCCGACAGATGGCGCTTCATATGATCAGAATAGCAATAAGTAGCTTAACAAAGTAAGACAAAGCAAACATCTTTACAGGAAATGCTCAATATGTCCACCATCATTCCTCAATAATAGCTGTAGTCGAGGAATAATGTTGTGAATAGCATTATAAAGCATGTCCGGAGTTATGGTGAGGCATTGGCGTCGGATGTTGTCTTTCAGCATCCCTAGAGATGTCGGTCGGTCACGATACACTTGCGATTTCAGGTAACCCCAAAGCCAATAATCTCACGGGCTGAGGTCTGGGGACCTGGAAGGCCAAGCATGACGAAAGTGGCGGCTGAGCACACGATCATCACCAAACGACGCGCGCAAGAGATCTTTCACGCGTCTAGCAATATGGGGTGGAGCGCCATCCTGCCTAAACATCGTACGTTCCAGCAGGTGTTTATCAGCCAGGCTGGGGATGATGCGATTCTGTAACATATCGGCGTACCTCTCACCCGTCACGGCACGAGTCATTGAGGTTTTGCTGTCCAGCGCCATCTGTCGGACATTTTGTGAACTTTGTTTTTTTTTTGTTTTATTCTAATAAAACCCCATGTGATTCCAAGCCGGCCGAAGTGGCCGTGCGGTTAAAGGCGCTGCAGTCTGGAACCACAAGACCGCTACGGTCGCAGGTTCGAATCCTGCCTCGGGCATGGATGTTTCTGATGTCCTTAGGTTAGTTAGGTTTAAGTAGTTCTAAGTTCTAGGGGACTAATGACCTCAGCAGTTGAGTCCCATAGTGCTCAGAGCCATTTGAACCATTTTGTGATTCCAAGCATGTGTGTCAATTCTTACCTCTCCATCTACATTATTCTGTGGTTTAATAAGTTTTCAAATTTATACCGGCTTTTTTATCACCCGGTGTATAACATGAAGTTATCTGATGGCTCTAGAAGTGAAAATAAACAACAACGAGCAGAAAGCACACTATTAGTATCCCCTTATGCGCATGCATGCAGTATTTCTGTTTCTTGCGCATGCGCTGTGTAGTGTCAGCAGACTTGCCAACACTACGCACACTAATTGAAAGAGGCGGCCAAGATGCACGCGCTAACTCACGAAGGATGGAGTGAGGTCTGAAACAGGATACGTAATGAATGCTATAAAGAAAAGTACGTAGCTTCTGGAATACTTAACTTTAATCCATCCTTCGCATACATCGTTCTTGATGAGACATGCTTCATACAAGTGAGACTATAGTCTCAGACAATATACTGCTAATGGCGCCTTGCTAGGTCGTAGCAATTGACTTAGCTGAAGGCTATTCTAACTATCTGCTCTGCAAATGAGCGAGGCTTCGTCAGTGTGCATCGCTAGCGAAGTCGTCCGTACAACTGGGGCGAGTGCTAGTACGTCTCTCTAGACCTGCCGTGTGGTGGCGCTCGTTCTGCTATCACTGAAAGTGGCGACACGCGGGTCCGACATGTACTAATGGACCGCGGCCGATTTAAAGCTACCACCTAGCAAGTGTGGTGTCTGGCGGTGACACCACACGCTGATTGACGATTACTATTATTATTGACTTTCGGGACTTCCCAATACAGTTATCTCAATTAGTGGAATGTCAATTATGACGATACGAACGTGAGGACAACACAGTACCCATACCCCTAGCTGAGAAAGTTCCCGAACCGCTCTGGAGTCAAACCCGGGACGCTTTAGTTAGCAATCTGGCGCACTACATTGGAGTTCAGAACTGCCTTCTATTTCCGCGCGCGAGTACGGTGTCTGCTGATTGTCTTAGTTCCATCCGTTCTACGGCCAGATGTCAGTCGCGCTGGACCTATTTCGTTTCTGCCGGATCGTCGTATTATACTCCCTTTACTGCTGTACACCCGGCACATACAGTCTCTCACTGACGTCACTGACTCAACCGCGGTGTGACTGGCTGCTGATTTACACGCAGACTCATGACGCACACTCACAAATATAAGTCGATTTTGATCAGAAAGTAAAAATGGTTTAAGGAGTGAGTAGTTGAGAAATTTCTGCCCAGTGGTTCATCCCCAGAGCAGTAGTTGGTTGAGAACGGCTGCACTCCGGACTGCCGAGTGGCGGCATAGCGGCCTCGCCTGGAGTTTCCGCAGCGCGCTCGCCGACCGCGGAAGTCCAAGTTTTTGTTTGCCGAGCTATCTGCCTGCGCAAACACACTGACCCCGTTGCCTGGCGACCGCACTTTTTCTCGACGCGTACGAGAACGCAGCAGACGTCAGACCATCACTCCTACGTCCAAGAAACCGATATTTTGCATTTATTCTCCTCGTTATCGTTCACTCTCGTTAGCACCCAGTACAACATTATTTGCATCATCGATGAGACTGCAAATACAAGGTCGGATTTTCGGAAGAACATCATCCATACAATCCCGAAGACAGCAATTGCAGATAAATGGGAGGACTGTTACACAAAACAGCTGAACAATTTAATATAACAATAGAACAAAATACTGAAGAATCGTAAACGTAACTGAGTGAATTCAGAACGGTAAAAGCAACAAACAGGCAATTCTGATATAGCATTTTGTAATGAAGGCAAGCCATAAAAAATATAAACATCTTCATAGGATGTTTGAATGTAGAAAAGCATTCAAGAAAGTAAAATGGCGCAATATGTCTGAAAATCTCAGAGAAATTGGTGTAGGTTGCCGTGAAAGACGGATAATGTACAATACGTAGAAGAATCAGAAAAGAACCATAAATATGGAAGATAAAGAGACATGTACTCGGATTAACAGGGGCGTAGGGCACGGATACTATCTTTGTCAGCTATCGTGAAAAACTGGTCATACACAATACCTGCAATAACCAAGACAGGACTATAAATATGAAAGATAAAGAGAGAAGTAGTCGGATTAAAAGAGGCGTAGGACAAGGATGCATTCATCGGCAGCCACTCTTGAGCCTGTACGTCGAGCAAACAATGGCGGAAGGAAAGGTGAGGAGTGAGGACGGATTTGGATGCGGTAGTTGGGCGTCAGGGGAGGATTCTCTAGTTTCTACGTGACTAAAAACATGTAAATTAAGAACCAGGGAGGAGTATTTGCCATGACGTACTCCTGAGGGTCACAAATCTTTCGATCACTTCTACAGCGACAGGAGGCTCCCGTAACCGAAGTGAGAGCCATCTCGTCTTCAAAGTGAGAGGCTGGAAGACACGTCCGGAGTATAGCGGATCTGGCAGACAGCAGAGCGAGTCGTCCGTAGCGGCGATTCATTACAAGTGGGTAAATTAGAACCTTGACGAATCCCCACAAGAAAATGTCAGGTGGCCTGAGATCTGGTGATCGTTTCTACACTCCTGGAAATGGAAAAAAGAACACATTGACACCGGTGTGTCAGACCCACCATACTTGCTCCGGACACTGCGAGAGGGCTGTACAAGCAATGATCACACGCACGCCACAGCGGACACACCAGGAAGCGCGGTGTTGGCCGTCGAATGGCGCTAGCTGCGCAGCATTTGTGCGCCGCCGCCGTCAGTGTCAGCCAGTTTGCCGTGGCATACGGAGCTCCATCGCAGTCTTTAACACTGGTAGCATGCCGCGACAGCGTGGACGTGAACCGTATGTGCAGTTGACAGACTTTGAGCGAGGGCGTATAGTGGGCATGCGGGAGGCCGGGTGGACGTACCGCCGAATTGCTCAACACGTGGGGCGTGAGGTCTCCACAGTACATCGATGTTGTCGCCAGTGGTCGGCGGAAGGTGCACGTGCCCGTCGACCAGGGACCGGACCGCAGCGACGCACGGATGCACGCCAAGACCGTAGGATCCTACGCAGTGCCGTAGGGGACCGCACCGCCACTTCCCAGCAAATTAGGGACACTGTTGCTCCTGGGGTATCGGCGAGGACCATTCGCAACCGTCTCCATGAAGCTGGGCTACGGTCCCGCACACCGTTAGGCCGTCTTCCGCTCACGCCCCAACATCGTGCAGCCCGCCTCCAGTGGTGTCGCGACAGGCGTGAATGGAGGGACGAATGGAGACGTGTCGTCTTCAGCGATGAGAGTCGCTTCTGCCTTGGTGCCAATGATGGTCGTATGCGTGTTTGGCGCCGTGCAGGTGAGCGCCACAATCAGGACTGCATACGACCGAGGCACACAGGGCCAACACCCGGCATCATGGTGTGGGGAACGATCTCCTACACTGGCCGTACACCACTGGTGATCGTCGAGGGGACATTGAATAGTGCACGGTACATCCAAACCGTCATCGAACCCATCGTTCCACCATTCCTAGACCGGCAAGGGAACTTGCTGTTCCAACAGGACAATGCACGTCCGCATGTATCCCGTGCCACCCAACGTGCTCTAGAAGGTGTAAGTCAACTACCCTGGCCAGCAAGATCTCCGGATCTGTCCCTCATTGAGCATGTTTGGGACTGGATGAAGCGTCGTCTCACGCGGTCTGCACGTCCTGCAAGAACGCTGGTCCAACTGAGGCGCCAGGTGGAAATGGCATGGCAAGCTGTTCCACAGGACTACATCCAGCATCTCTACGATCGTCTCCATGGGAGAATAGCAGCCTGCATTGCTGCGAAAGGTGGATATACACTGTACTATTGCCGACATTGTGCATGCTCTGTTGCCTGTGTCTATGTGCCTGTGGTTCTGTCAGTGTGATCATGTGACGTATCTGACCCCAGGAATGTGTCAAAGTTTCCCCTTCCTGGGACAATGAATTCACGGTGTTCTTATTTCAATTTCCAGGAGTGTATGTGTGAACCGACAACCATCGCGCTGCCCGTCCACAGACGAACGGCAATAACGCAGTCCTACGGCCAATCGGAGCGCGTGGCGCCAAGTTTCCGAAGTTCAAAAATGGTGCATTGTCGACCGACACAACATTACTAATTTTGGTTCCTACTGACAACAGCTATTCAGGGCTAAAATTTGATGATACAACTTTTCTCCATCCTGTGTAGAAGAAGCAATGACGGAAATAAAAGAAGTGTTCAAGAGTTGAATTAAAATTCAAAGAGAAAGTATATCAAAGATAAGATTCTCTGATGACATACTATCCTGAGTGAGTGTGAAGAAGAATTACAGGATCTGCTGAATGGAACGAGCAGTCTAACAAGTATAGGATATGGATTGAGAGCAAATAGGAGAGAGACTAAAGTAAAGAGAAATAGCAGAAATGAGAACAGCAATAAGCCTGACATCACGATTGGTGATCACGAAGTGTATGAAATTAAGAACTTATGTTTGTTACATAGGAAGCAAAATTAACCCATGACAAATGAAGCCTGTATATAGGCTGAAAAGTAGGGACGAAAGACTACATTCCTGTCTTACACCCTTTTAAATCTGAGCACTTCATCGTTAGTCTTCCACTCTTTTTATTCCGCCTTGGCTCTTGTACATACTGCACATCCGACTTTCCGTATACCTTACCACTACTTTTCTCAGAATTTTGTACATCTTGCACCATTTGACATTGTCGAATGCTTTTCTCAGGTTGACGAATCCTATGAACGTGTCTTGATTTTCCTTTACTCTTGCTTCCATCATACGCCGCCACGTCAACGTGCCTCTCTGGTGCCTTTACCTCTCCTAAAGCCGATTTGACCGTCATCTAACAGCTTCTCAATATTCTTTTCCAATCTTCTGTATACTACCCTCGCCAGCAACTTGGGTGTGTGAGCTATAAAGCTGACTGTATGACAATTCCCGTACTTTTCGGTTCTTCCAATCTTCGGAATTGTGTGGATGATGTTTTTCCGAAAGTCATATTGTATATCGTTAGACTCATACGTTCCACATACCAACGTGAATAGTAGTAGGCTATAGTTGCCACTTCCTCCAACGATTTTAGAAATTGTAATTGAATGCCATGTATCCCTTCTGCCTTATTCGATCACAAAAGTCTTCCACGGCTCTTCCAAATTCAGATTCTAATATTGGATACCTTACCTCTTCTACACTGAAGAGCCAAAGAAACCGGTACACCTGCCTAATATCGTGTACGCCCCCCCCCCCCCTTCCCCCTGCTAGCACGCAGAAGTGCCGCAACACGACGTGGGGGTAGTGGCGCAGGAAACTGACATCATGAATTCTGCAGGGCTGTCCATAAATCTGTATGAGTACGAGGGGGTGGAGATCTCTTTTGAACATCACATTGCAAGGCATCCCAGACATGCTCGATAATGTTCATGTCTTGGGAGTTTGGTGGCCAGCGGAAGTGTTTAAACTCACAAGAGTATTCATGAGGCCACTCTGGATATGTGGGGTGTCGCAATGTCCTGCTGGAATTGCCGAAGTCCGTTTGAATGCACAACGGACATGTATGGATGCTGGTGATCAGACAAGATGCTTTCGTACATGTCACCTGTCAGAGGGGCCTCAAATCGCTCCAGCTGCACACGCCCCATTACAGAGCCCCCATCAGCTTGAACAGTCCCCTGCTGACATGAAGGGCCCATGGATTCATTAGGTTGTCTCCATACCCGCACACGCCCATCCGCTCGATACAGTTTGAAACGAGACTCGTCCGACCAAGTAAGACGTTACCAGTCATCAGCAGTCCAATATCGGTGTTAGCAGGGCCAGCCGATGCGTAAAGCTTTGTGTAGTGCAATTATCAATGGTAAACGAGTGGGCTTTCGGTTCCGAAAGCTCGTATCGATGATATTTCGTTGAATGGTTACTACGTTGACACTTATTGATGGCCCTGCATTGAAAACTGCAGCAATTGACGGAAGGGTTGCACTTTTGTCAAATTTCACGATTTTCTTCGTTCGTTGTTGGTCCCGTTCTTGCAGGATCTTTTTCCGGCCGCAGAGACGTCGTAGATTTGATGTTTTACCGGATTGCTGATATTCACGGTACGATCGTGAAATGGTCGTACGGGAAAATTCCCACTTCATCACTATCTCGAAGATGCTCTGTCCCATCGCTCGTGCTCCGACTATAACACCACATTCAAGCTCACTTAAATCTTGATAATCTGCCGTTGTAGCAGCAGTAACGGATCTAACAGCTGCGCCAGACACTCGATGTCTTCTATAGGCGTTGCCGACAGCAGCGCCATATTTTTCCTGTTTACATATCTCTGTATTTGAATACCCATGCCTATACCAGTTTCTTTGGCGCTTCATTGTATGTCGACTCCTCTTTCTTCTTCTGTCACGTCATCAGAATTGTTTTACGCTTATAGTGGCTTGTATTGCACTCTTTCCTCCTATCCTCTTTCTCCTCTGCATTTAACAGTGGAATTCCCATTGCACTCTTAATGGTACCACCCTTGCTTTTAATTTCACGGAAGGTTGTTTTGATTTTTCCTTTTCAGTTTTTTTGGTATTCTTCAGCCGGCCAGGGTGGCCGAGGGGTTCTAGGTGCTACAGTCTAGAACCGCGCGACCGCTACGGCCGCAGGTTCGAATCCTGCCTCGGGCGTGGATGTGTGTGATCTCCTTAGATTAGTTAGGTTTAAGTAGTTCTAAGTTCTAGGGGACTGATGACCTCAGATGTTAAGTCCCATAGTGCTCAGAGCCATTTGAACCATATTTTTCATGCAGCCATTTCACCTTAGCTTCACTACACTTCCTGTTTATTTCATTCCTATGTGACTTGTATTTCTGTATTCCTGAATTTCCCTGTACAATTTTATAACTCCTTCTTTCGTCGGAGTATTTCTTATGTTACCCATGTTTTCTTTTTATTTACCTTATTTGTAACTATGTTTTCCTTTCAAACGTCTTTGATAGCCATTTCTAGCACTATCCATTCCTCTTCAACTCGACAGATATTCACTGTCGCAGTACCTATAACCTCAGAGAACTTCTTTAGTACTTCCTTATCCCATTTATTTGTGCACTGATTCATCCTGACTCTTACACTTCAGCGTACTCTTCGCTACCATTTAATTGTTATCTGAGTCTCCTACAACCGCACTCCATTCCGCCTCCCTTTACGTACTGAGCTACCCGTTCAATACCCTTATATATTTTCACTATTTCTTCATCTTCAGCTTGCGATGTTTTCATATATACCTGAACTATCGTCGTCGGTGTTGGTTTGGTGTCGATTCTGATGAGAACAACTCCATCAATGAACTGTTCGCAGTAGCTCACTCTACACCCGACCTTCTATTCATAACGAATCCTTCTCCTGTTATACCATTTTCTGCTGCTGTTGATATTACCCTTGTACTCATCTGACCTGAAATCCTTGTCTTCTTTTCATGTTATTTCACTAACACTCACTGTACCTGGATTGAGCCTTACCATTTCACTTTTCAGATTTTCTAACTTCCTTACCAGCTTCAAACCCCTTACATTCCATGCCCAGACTCGTAGAACGTTATACTTTTGTTGGTTATTCAGTCTTTCTCTCTTGTTCACTCCTATCTTGCCAATTCCCTCCCGGAAATCCGAATGGGGGACTAGTCCGGAAGTTTTTGCCGATGGAGAAATCATCATGACACGTTTTCATTTACATGCCACATGTCCTGTGGATACATATTGTGTCTCTTTAATGTAGTCGTTCCGTTGCCATCTGCATGCTTATGCCGTTGATAATTGCTGATTACACCCCCTTTAGGGACAGTTTTCCCATCTCAAGTGCAAGAGTGCCCTGAACCTTTGTTTGCTCCTCCGCCTTCTTTGACGAAGCAGTCGGCTGAATGAGTGACTTCCTGTGCCAGAAGTCTTCGGCCGCCATTGCTTAGGATTTTTATTCAGGATTTAAGCGGCGACTGGATCTATGACGTTTTGATAACTAATCAAAGACGCCATCCCTGGACCACGTTTTTAACGGCATTAAGAACATCCAACCTGTTATTCTGACCAAGAGAACCGAAGCGAATGAGTCACAGTTTACAGAAGGGTTGTCCATTATTAAAAATTAGCATATAAAGGAGATCAGCAGTCTCGTCACTACTCAAAGAATGGCACCGACAATTTTCAGTTAATGGATCAACGAATGGATCAACGAAGATTTTCAGTTAAGTTTGTTTTTTATGCTATCTATATCAACAATTCGACTTTATGCATTGTTACGTGACAAAACATCTGTTTTCAAATTTTCAGCGGTATTGTCTTAAGCAAACGCTTTTGCCACTTCTGTTACACATTTTTTCATGAGCATTCCGTTGATGAACCATTTCTGATGGTTTTCTAGTTTTAAGCAGACCACATACGATGCAGTAAAACTCTATTCATCAAAATTTGATGGTTCAGGCAACTCTTATATTTCTAAACTTGCCCAATGAAGCGCATCGTTCATCATGAGAGTAACGCCCATTTATTGCTTCATGGAACGAAGAGGAATGTCGACCTTAGTTTTGACTTAAGCATCTTTTACATATTAAGCAGTAAGGTTTTTCATTGGAAAAGTGTACCAAAAATTTTTAATCCCCCACTGCTCGGTGAAAAAACTGTTTTCAGAATTCGTTCTTTGGGGCATTCTCAAGAACCATAATAGAAAAATAGCTGTAACTACAACCAGATTCAAAACCAGAAGAATACCCACAGTAGTAGCCAAAATGCCAGCTTTAGAGATAGAGTAATATTAAGAAGATTAAATCTTCACGTTTAAGTGATAAATAATCTGCCTACTGATATCCTCTACCAAAGGTATTTCGAACCTGATGTTGTTACTGTTGTTCGTCTTCCGATAATAGTAAGTGGCAACTGGTATTGCTCTCCCATTCCATGACCAATGTAAGTGCACACTCTTGGTCACACAGAGGATTCCTAAATTGCCAGTGCTACATCTACATTTGAATTCCACCAGGCTCTTTAGAGTGCGGTACATAATGCGCTCCTAACACCCCTCCCAGTTTTCCTGTCCCATTAGCGAAAATTTCGCAGAGATAATGAACTGTTGGTAAGCCTCTTTGTATGTCGTCCATGTTGTACAGTGATTTGAAAACTGCGTCTGTTTAAGATATAAAAGACAAATTAAAACTATTATCCGTGTCCGCCCGCACCTCGTGGTCGTGCGGTAGCGTTCTCGCTTCCCACGCCCGGGTTCCCGGGTTCGATTCCCGGCGGGGTCAGGGATTTTCTCTGCCTGGTGATGGCTGGGTGTTGTGTGCTGTCCTTAGGTTAGTTAGGTTTAAGTAGTTCTAAGTTCTAGGGGACTGATGACCATAGATGTTAAGTCCCATAGTGCTCAGAGCCATTTATTATCCGTGTCAGTCAGTTTCATTTTCGCGCACTACGCGTTTCGAGGGCTTACACTCTCAGCTTAAGCTGGATCAGCAAATTACATTATCATTATTCCCCTGGATGTAGCCAATTTTCTATCTTAACCTTCATTTCGACGATTTTATAGCAAACACAATATTGAAGTGCTACAAATACACACTTCTATGACGAATTTTCTCACAAACACGAAACCAGAACAAAAACAGTCCAGTCATCGTACATATGGGTAAATATTCCTATGCGACTTTGCGTTATTTATGTTTGTAAACAACTATAAAGTATACTTTACTATTCAAAAAATGGCTCTGAGCACTATGCGACTTAACTTCTGAGGTCATCAGTCGCCTAGAACTTAGAACTAATTAAACCTAACTAACGTAAGGACATCACACACATCCATGCCCGAGGCAGGATTCGAACCTGCGACCGTAGCGGTCGCTCGGTTCCAGACTGGAGCGCCTAGAACCGCACGGCCACTACGGCCGGCCGTTACTATTCGGTCAAGTTGATATATAAGCAGAAACAGGCAAACGAGCCAATATTGTGGCCATTGCAGTGATGAGTGTAGATAGACTGACGCCTTTGCATAGGACAAGACTTCTAATGAGCAAAAAGCTGCTCACTGATGACGCTTTTAAACAGAGCGAAGTGTATATGGTCTACATAACAGATTACTGTTTGAAGAAATTGTAAAGAGTTAAGAGACATTAAACAGAAAAACACAACATGTAACCGAGTTTCATAGGAAAGCAGCAACTCTCCCCGTCTTCGCACGACCGGACGATTTGACTGGCGTAGCTGTAGTAAATTGTATACACAAAACTTCTTCGTGAATCGGTCTACCTATTTGTGAAAACCGTATCAGATTCCCTACCATTCTGCCTGAGATCAGCCTTGACATTCAGATCGAAAAATACGGCGGCGGTCATTAATTTGTATGGGGGTAATCCCAAAAGTAGGGTCTCCTATTTTTTTTATAAGTACATAGACCTCTTTATGTTTACAATGGTTTACATCAGTTTACAGCTTGAACATTTAGCTATTTTTCGACATAATCACCATTTCTGTCGATGCATTTTTGTAGACCCTGTGGCACTTTTTGTATGGCCATGTCATACCAGCTCGCCACCATACTGTTCTTCTTTCACCTCGTCGTCGGAGCTGAATCGCTTTCCGGCCAAATGTTCTTTTACCCTAGGGAACAGGTGATAGTCACTGGGTGCCAAGTCAGGACTATAGGGTGGCTGAGTGATAATGTTCCACTGAAACTGTTGCAGGAGAGCAACGGTTTGCCGAGCGATGTGTGGGCGAGCGTTGTCATGGAGAATGTGTACGCCCTTGCTCAACATTCCTCTTCTCCGGTTCTGAATTGCCCGTTTGAGTTTTTTCAGAGTCTCGTGGTACCTGTCACTGTTAATCCAGCGATTCAGTTCTTACGACGAGGTGAAAGAAGAGGTTCATAACTTTCTGAACAGCATGGTGGCAAGCAGGTATGACATGGGCATACAAAAACTGCCACAGCGTCTCGAAAATTGCATAGACAGAAATGGTGATTATGTCGAAAAATAGCTAAATGTTCAAGCTGTAAACTGATGTAAGCCGCTGTAGAAATAAACAGGTCTACGTAGTTATAAAAAAAATAGAAGACCTTACTTTTGGGATTACCCTCATCATATGCATATACAGGGTGAGTCACCTAACTTTACCGTTGGATATATTTCGTAAACCACATCAAATACTGACAAATCGATTCCACAGACCGTACGTGAGGAGAGGGGCTAGTGTAATTGGTTAATACAAACCATAAAAAAAATGCACGGAAGTATGTTTTTTAACACAAACCTACGTTTTTTTAAATGGAACCCCGTTAGTTTTGTTAGCACATCTGAACATATAAACAAATACGTAACCAGTGCCGTTTGTTGCATTGTAAAATGTGAATTACATCCGGAGATATTATAACCTAAAGTTGACGCTTGAGTACCACTCCTCCGCTGTTGGATTCTGTGTATCGGAGAGCACCGAATTACGTAGGGATCCAAAGGGAACGGTGATGGACCTTAGGTACAGAAGAGACTGGAACAGCACATTACGTCCACATGCTAACACCTTTTTATTGGTCTTTTTCACTGACGCACATGTACATTACCATGAGGGGTGAGGTACACGTACACACGTGGTTTCCGTTTTCAATTACGAAGTGGAATAGAGTGTGTCCCACTGGAAACGCGTCTACGTATGTGGTATCAGCATGATGGTGCACCTGCACATTCCACAATTAACACTAGGCTGACCCTTGACAGGATGTTCGACGGGCGTTTCATAGGACGTGGAGGACGCATAAATTGGCCAACCCGTTCTCCTGATCTTACACCTCTGGACTTCTTTCTGTGGGGTACGTTAAAGGAGAATGTGTACCGTGATGGGCCTATAACCCCAGAGGATATGAAACAACGTATGGTGGCAGCCGGCGGCGACAATACACCAGATGTACTGCGGCGTGTACGACATTCATTACGCCAGAGATTGCAATTGTGTGCAGCAAATGATGGCCACCACATTGAACGTCTATTGGCCTGACATCTCGGGACACACTCTATTCCACTCCGTTATTGAAAACGGAAACCACGTGTGTACGTGTACCTCACCATTCATGGTAATGTACATGTGCGTCAGTGAAAAAGACCAATAAAAAGGTGTTAGCATGTGGACGTAATGTGCTGTTCCAGTCTCTTCTGTACCTAAGGTCCATCGCCATTCCCTTTGGATCCATACGTAATTCGGTGCTCTCCGATACACACGATCGAACAGCGGAGGAGTGGTACTCAAGCGTCAACTCCAAGTTGCAAGATCTCCGGATGTAATTAACATTTTACAATGCAACAAACGGCACTGATTACGTATTTCTTTATATGTTCAGATGTGCTAACAAAACTAACGGGGTTCCATTTAAAAAACGTAGGTTTGTGTTAAAAATCATACTTCCGTGCATTTTTTTATGGTTTGTATTAATCAATTACACTAGCCCCTCTCCTCCCGTACGGTCTATGGAATTGATTCGTCAGTATTTGATGTGGTTTACGAAATATATCCAGTGGTAATGTTAGGTGATTCACCCTGTATTAAGGCGATAATTGACCCGAGAAATTTGGTGCAATGAATCTGCCGCGTAATTATTCGTGGCTGCCTCAGTGCCTTGCCGTTCAAAGGTCTCCTGCTGACTGCCCGCCTCTAACAACCCGTTAATCGATGAAGCTGCTCCCAGCCACAATGCTGCGCGGGCGGGTTTCTTGTTCGCTGTCTGCCGAGTCGATGTCCCTTAACTGATTGGAGCTCCGGTGCTCCGGCTGCGGCGCTCACCTTGACCGTGGGGTCTGCGCCAGTTCTCAGTCACGGACTCGACGGGGGCCGGCTGGAGATTCGGCACGCAGCAGGTCGCTCTCAGTTGCAGAAGGCAAGCCGCCCTCCTGTGATCCAAACTTGTTCCGCGCCACCAACCCACAAGCCAGACATCAACAGCACCAATGGCAGCAGGCAGTAAGTACACTCTGAGACAAAGAAAAGAAAAAGGCGCACCACGAAGGAATCATCCGAATGGGACGGAAATCTGTAGATGTGATGTACACGTATTTAAAAAAAAAAAAAAAAAAAAAAAAGGATTACTGTTTCAGAAAAACAGAACGATTTACTCAATAGAAAGAACTGCACAAGTTGATCAAGTCAATAATAATCCACGTCTGGCCCTTATGCAAGCAGTTATTCGCTCTGGCGTTGATTGATAGAGTTTTTGTACGTCCTTCTTTAGGTTCAAAATGGTTCAAATGGCTCTGAGCACTATGGGACTTAACTACTGAGGTCATCAGTCCCCTAGAACTTAGAACTACTTAAACCTAACTAACCTAAGGACATCACACACATCCATGCCCGAGGCAGGATTCGAACCTGCGACCGTAGCGGTCACGCGGTTCCAAACTGACGCGCTTAGAACCGCATTGCCACACCGGCCGGCTCTTCTTTAGGTGTAAGTGGGCTACTTCTGTGTTGGCAGCGCTGTGCATTGGATCTCTGACTGCGCTTTCTTTGTAAGAGACTCTGTGGCTGGTTGGACACGTTGTTGGAAGTTAATCGCCAGTAGTGTTGATGCAGTTGGAAGTTAGTCGCCAGCAGTGGCGGAAGCGCTGTTCGGCAGTTGGAGGTGAAAAGCTGGCTGTGATGGATGTTAGATGTGAGAAGTTAGCATTGATGGAGTGTAGAGGTCTGAAGTCTTAGCGTAGGCTAACGATCTGAAAGTATCCGACTTGGAGATTGGTAATTATTAATGATTATATACCTTTGTACTGGATGTCAATGACGATTTATATTCGTGTTTGAACTGGATGTCACATTATTAATGTAAAAAGTACATTATTTGGTTTGCAACAAGATCTTTACTTTGCTAACCACATGCCTATTAGAAATTAGTGGCTTTAGTAGTTACAATCTTTTACTTAGCTGGCAGTATTTACGCTCGCTGTAACGCAGTAGTTCGCGTAATGAAGATTTTTGTGAGGTAAGTGCTTAATGAAATGTATAGGTTTTTGTTAAGATTTCTTTTTAGTCAGGGACATTCTTTTGAATTAATTATTTGAAGTCGGGTTGTAATTTTTTTTTTTTTTTTTTTTTTTTTTTTTTTTTTTTTTTGTTTAGCAGAATATTGTGGGTCACTTTGTCATGATAAGAAAAAGTAAAGAGAAAGTAAGCTCAATACGTTCAGTTTCACTCAGCTGTTTCAGAATCAAATAACATAGAAGTTTCATCTTCTCAGTCATTGTGAAATTTAAGTACAGACTCACTCATTTAAATAAAGAAGTTTCATAGCTACATCGTGCCAAATACTGTTCAATTGGAGCATTAAATCGTCAGAATCACGAGCTGGTTGGAGAGCCACGCCAATAATGCTCCAAACGCTCTCGGTTGGGGAGACATTCGGCAATCTTTCTGGCCAAGGTAGGGTTTGGCAACCACGAAGACAAGCTACTGAAACTCTCGCGATGTGCCTGCGGGCATTATCTTGCTGAAATGTAAACCCAGAGTGACTTGTCATGAAGGGCAACAAAACAGGACGTAGAATATCGTCGACGTATCGCTGTGCTGCAAGGGTTCCGCGGTAAACAAACAAAGGGGTCCTGCTGTGAAATGAAATGGCAGCCTAGACCTTCACTCCTGGCTGTGGGTTCGTATGGTTGGCGACAGTCAGGCTGGTACCCCACCACTCCAGAAAAAAATGGCTCTGACCACTGTGGGACTTAACATCTGAGATGACCAGTTCCTCGAACTTAGAACCACTTAAATCTAACCAACCTAAGGACATCACACACATCCATGCATGAGGCAGGATTCGAACCTGCGACCGTAGCAGCAGCGTGGTTCCGGACTAAAGCGCTCGGTCACGGCGGCCGGCTCACCACTCCCCAGGCACATCTTCGGAGTGGAATGTCATTTACTGCAGCAGAACTGTCTTCACTGATGAGTCCCGCCTCAAAACCAGCCGCGATGACCAGCGTACGTCAACGATATCTTAAGACCCATTTTGTTTCCCTTCATGGCAAGCCACCCTTAGTTTACGTTTCAGCAAGATAATGCCCGCCCGCACGCACACGGCGAGAGTTTCAATAGCTTCTCTTCGAGCTGATCAAACCCTAACTTGGCCAGAAATGTCGCCGAATCTCTCCCCAGTTGTCACAATTTGGAGCAAACCATCTTTGGATTTTGACAAGTAACATGCCAACTGGACAGAATTTGGCACGATATCCCCCAGGAGGACATTCCAGAACTCTGTCAACCAATGCCTAGTCCAATAACTGTTTGCAAAGGGTCGTAAGTGGACTAACGCATTATTGAGATCCACAATTCTGTAAAACTCTTTGTTCTGAATAAATCATCCAATTTTTCTGAAACAGTAATCATTTGTTCCTTTGTCTGTATACATCACATCTACCGATTTCTGTCCTTATTAATAATTCCTTAGTGGTGTGTCGCTTTTTTAAAGTCTTTTTGAGTGTATTATTCGTAGTTTCGTAACGCATTATGGGTGGGTAGCAAAATAAATTTTTAAAAAATGTATATGTCGTGTGACTAGGGCCTCCCGACGGGTTGACCGTTCACCAGGTGCAAGTCTTTCGATTTGACGCCACTTCGGCGACTTGCGCTTCGATTGGGATGAAATGATGATGATTAGGACAACACAACACCCAGTCCCTGAGCGGAGAAAAATCTCCGACTCAGCCGGGAATCGAACTCGGGTCCTTAGGAGTGACATTCTGTCGCACTGACCACTTTTTTTCCGGTATAGTTCGTTGCGTTTGGTCTGGGCGGACGTCACAAGACATCCGTTGAAGTTGATCGTTCATTCTTTGACTCAGTTTTTTTATTACAGAGAGCACGCAGCCCTCTGATCGAACACGCTGAGCTACCGTGCCGGCATCACTCAGCTACCGGGAGTGGACGGTAGCAAACTGGCCATCTATAAACCTCATGCTACTCCCGGCCGTCGTCTAAATTTATATCATCTATCATCATCAGGACGAGCGCCAGGTCGAGAGAGTGTTTCCCTGTTGCGCCTTCTCTCTACAGTGGAGACTGGGCCAGGTGGTCACAATGATTTTTATTGTTTTCTGGCACAGTGTTTACAGTTTCCCTTAATCTGATTAATATACCTCGTGATAAGAATCCTTGGATATCTTTTCCCACAAAAACTGAGGTCACAGCAGCATTTGGCGATTCCGAAAAGAGTCGGAGTAAATTTTTGTCAATACCTGTCTCAGCTCCGTGTTCGTTGTCACAGAGAGGCTGTCGAGTTAATTTCGCCTAGCGAGTTTACCTCTCAAAACACACACACACACACACACACACACACACACACACACGCACCCTTGTTGCACTTGGTCGTTTTGGACGGTTGACGCTGTTCGTGCATAATGCTGCAGTTGTCGTCCCATGATGTCCCCCATGTGCTTCATTGGAGACATATCTGGCGATCGAGCAGGCCCATGTAACGTGCCGTCGCTCTTTAGAGCATGTTGGGCTACAACAACGGTACCAGGACGAGCGTTACGCTGTTGGAAAACACTTCCTGGAGTGCTGTTTACGAACGGTTGTGCAACAGGTCGAATCACCCGCTGACGTACAAATCTTCCATAAGGTTGTGTGGGATAACCACGAGAGTGCTCCTGCTATCATACAAAATCGCACATCAGACTAGAATTTCCGGTGTAGGTCCAGTGTGTCTGGATCGCTGACAAGTTGATTCCATATGCTCACAAGGCCTCCTTACCAATACACGACCTTCACTGGCACTGAAGCAGAACCAGCTTTCATCAGAAAACACAACAGACCTCCGCCTGTTCTCCAGTGAACTCTCGCTTGACACCACTTAAGTCACAAATGGCGGTGGTCTATGGTCAGTGGATGCGCGCTACGGGGATTCTGGCTCGAAACTGTCTTTGAAGTAACTGATTTGTAAGAGTTTTTCGTTTCGCTGTGGTGCCAACTGCAGCTTAGATTGCTGCTGCAGATGTTGTAGGATGCGCCAGAGCCACACATCGAACACGATGGTCTTCCGTCTCAGTAGTGCTACGTGGTCGTCCGAAGCCCGGCCTTCTTGCAATCGTACGTTCTCATGACCACCGCTGCCAGAAATCATGTACAGCGGCTACATTCCTGCCAAGTTTTTCTGAAATATCGCAGAAGGAGGATTCAGCTTTCACGTCCTTGTCGCCTCAATGACATGCTTGACTAACATCAACTTACCACGTCTAGTCTTAAAGGCAACTAACGCTCAGGGCCGTTACAGCGTGATTTACATCGAACATGAATTACACTCTCATTGTGCCGCTAATAGCCCAGTCTTATGCGACTGGCGCATAATTTGAATAGATATCGTCTTTCAGACGTAGAAACACGCCTAACAACTTTCGTTTATGTCACACAACCCTCCTCTTGTTGTGTGATATTTTTTCCGTCAGACTAACAAAAGGTAATCTTTAAACTGTTTTAGTTCTTCGCATTCCGAAGAAATGTGCTTTATTAACTTTTGCTGTCAATGTGTATCCGTACTCAAAGATATATCCAAAGAATTGTATCATACCTCGTGACGTATGAGGCAGCGAGTGATCGTTCAATCTCTGCTATCGTGAATTTTGCTAAGATGGCCTGGTGCCTTTTCTGATTTTACACAAATATGCGCTAAAGAAATTATCCACGATCTTGAGCGACAAAATGGCTTGAGAATACCGGAATTTTTGAGTAGTTCAAGGAAATTCTGAGCTTTATATGGAGCTTTATATGAAGGAATTTCCATTCGGAAATAAGAATCGTCGTTTTTCATTCATATTCGATCGCAGCGCCCGATATGTAATTGTAAGGTTGAGGGATTTTATTAAACTCACAAGATAAAACCGGCAATTAGATGTGCTATGGTTTAGGAATCCGTCAAGCCTCACCGATTTCAGTAAAATCCACGGACTTACGTCGTTTATCCTCCCCCCTATTACAATAAATCGTTTTCAACTGCAATTACGTGGAATTACCTATTCTTTACTCCACCTTCATATAGCATTTTCAATGGTTGTAAGTTGCTGACATGATCAAGCTGTCATTTCTCAACCTTCGGCATCCTGAAAATATCTCATACTACCATCATTTCTCTCTCTCTCTCTCTCTCTCTCTCTCTCTGTGTCTGTGTCTGTGTCTGTGTGTGTGTGTGCGTGTTTCTTTGTCTCTTTTCACTTACTCTTCCACCTTCCTTCAACTGCTCGTTCCTCTGATTTTACATATTAATCTCTCTTAACATAGCACTCATACAATAGAAAACAGGCACCTACGACACTAACATATAATTTTACGTATTTTAAGAACATAGTTTAAACTAATCAAAGGAGAAGAAAAAAAATAAACATGACGGGAAAATTCCGTCACAGTCTAATGTATTTTTTCTGTCTCCACTGAACAGCGAACGTCCGTCAGACAGTGAAAGTGACAGTGACTTGAAATCGAATGCTATATGTTGCGATATTTCGGCAGCAGAGGTCTATAGACTAGACCGCCGGTCTGCACAGACTCCTTGGTGGGTGGGTCCCTAGAATGTGGTGAGTGTGGCTGATGATCACCACATCCGAGCCTGACACTCATCCACCCACGCACTCATCCACCTACCCAGCCATTCTCCTCCTCGCCCTCCCTTCTCTTCGACGTCCACAATGTCCTGTACCGAGGACACATTATTCCTGGCGCAGAAACCCGTCCATATCTTTTCCTTAAGTTTGTAATACCTTTCCAAATTTCTCAATCCTCCTCTCTGTCTTTAATTTTGTCATTTACTTCACATAATTATACAAAAGTCTGTTAACAAATAAGTTACCATTTCCGAACACATGTCAAATTATTTGCCACGTCCTCTTAGTTAGTTTTGTTAAAGCCTTATAAACACATCATTGTGAGAAATAAAATAAAAAAAAACTTAGTTCGTAGTCGATCTAATGTTGGATTGTGCCTCGTTATCGACTTGGCATTTAGCACTTTTAATATATTTACGGTACGGGAATTCGTATCAACGGGTATCGATATCGTCATGTTAAGTCGAGGTGCGACATTGACGACACAGTAACGGTAAGCGAAATTGTTCGCGCAGGCAAAATATCAGACAAATTATGGACAGATTTTTGAAGTACATTTTGCATAGATGTTGATTATATGTGTGAACTTGCCACATCCAAAACAGTTCAGTAATTTTACGTTTATTTTGTAACTATAATAATGCTAGCTGACAAACAAGGCATTGCCCGGGTATTCACTTTGTCAATTTTCTGTTAGAAAGGAAAACAAAAAAGGAATTATGTTTGTAAGAACCTTCAACATTGCAGCGCGTCAGCAATCGTTGGTTAATATATTAAAAAACTAAAAACCCACCCAGATTGCGAAAAAAGCGGTTTATGGCGGGTCACGGCCCATCGAACATAGGTCGGTGTGAGGTGGAGCGTACACTATTAAGTTAAGTAGTGGTTTTGACTTTGTACATATGTACTGTTTGTGTTTTCCTTCTCTTTTTCGTTTATAAATGTATAGCTATGGTGTTCTTTTAATCATTGACAAAGGTCTTCTCAGGCACTTGTGGGTTTTATTGTTCTGAAGATGGTGTAGTTATCTACGCCGAAACCTGGGTTAACACTTGGTGCTTTTTTCGTAGTCGAGGCGGTTTTTTAGTTTTTTAATAAATTATGTTTGTAGTGAAGCATGTAAAAAAATTCATTTCCATGTACTGGTGAAAACACCTCTGAAATTATGGAACAGTTGTACAAGGGAATATACATGATAAAATATGTATAACTAAAGTATCTAGGTAAAGAAACATGATCCCAGAATTACTGTACCTGCGTGTAGAGCGCGATTTTGTAAACATCTCTATGACAACGTCTCTTCGTAGCTTTATAGACGGCTATTGTTTCCGCCTACAGGCGTTTGGGCTTCGTAGTTGAAAGCTGTCAACAGCGCTGCCTTATATCAGGGATTTCCTTAAGTTGACTAGGGTACAGGAGTGTCTTGATAGTAAAGAGCAAGTGTATTACAACTTTATGCACGATGCGGCAGTTTTTGACGCATCTCAGTGTTCAGGACATCTATCTCCTGAACTTCCATGACATAATTCTGTAGATGCATTTAGTGGCATATGTGGAAACTGTCTGAAAAATTTATTGCGAATACAGTTAGTAGCACAGAAGTAATACATGGAAACGTCATGCATGATGCGGCAGTTTTTTACGCTTCTCGTTGCTTATGACTTCGTATCTATTGAACTATGATTGGTAGATGGTTCTCGCCCGGGCAGCTATTGTTGCCTCTCGGTGTGGGATGCGAGCACCATGTTTCGTTGGAATCGGTCCAGTAGTGGAAGGTGAAATGTGGAAAAGCACACATATTTTTGTAATATTTATGGATCAAGCCCTTCGAAACAATTACTTAATTTTACAAAATTAATTTCTTTAAATAAAAATTAATGTAATAAGCACATAAAAAAGAAGACGTAAAACAATTCTTTTAATTCACAAAATACAGGGCGATTCAAAAAGAATACCACAACTTTAAAAATGTGTATTTAATGAAAGAAACATAATATAACCTTCTGTAATAGATCATTACAAAGAGTATTTAAAAAGGTTTTTTTTTTCACTCAAAAACAAGTTCAGAGATGTTCAATATGGCCCCCTCCAGACACTCGAGCAATATCAACCCGATACTCCAACTCGTTCCACACTCTCTGTAGCATATCAGGCGTAACAGTTTGGATAGTTGCTGTTATTTCTCGTTTCAAATCATCAATGGTGGCTGGGAGAGGTGGCCGAAACACCATATCCTTAACATACCCCCATAAGAAAAAATCGCAGGGGGTAAGATCAGGGCTTCTTGGAGGCCAGTGATGAAGTGCTCTGTCACGAGCTGCCTGGCGGCCGATCCATCGCCTCGGGATAAGGTTTCATAACTAACCTTTTTCGTAGGACTCTCCATACAGTTGATTGTGGAATTTGCAGCTCTCTGCTAGCTCTGCGAGTCGATTTTCCTGGGCTGCGAACAAATGCTTGCTGGATGCGTGCTACATTTTCATCACTCGTTCTCGGCCGTCCAGAACTTTTCCCTTTGCACAAACACCCATTCTCTGTAAACTGTTTATACCAACGTTGAATACACCACCTATCAGGAGGTTTAACACCATACTTCGTTCGAAATGCACGCTGAACAACTGTCGTCGATTCACTTCTTCCGTACTCAATAACACAAAAAGCTTTCTGTTGAGCGGTCGCCATCTTAGCATCAACTGACGCTGACGCCTAGTCAACAGCGCCTCAAGCAAACAAATGTACAACTTAATGAAACTTTATAGCTCCCTTAATTCGCCGACAGATAGTGCTTAGCTCTGCCTTTTGTCGTTGCAGAGTTTTAAATTCCTAAAGTTGTGGTATTCTTTTTGAATCACCCAGCATTATAATTCACTGCGTATAAATTATATCTTTGATTTTTATTGCGGAAACAAATTGTATCACTGTTGTATTATGGTAAGAATAGTAAAAGTATTGTGGCTGAAGAAGCACAAGGCATGAATCTACTACAATGCACTTGTAGAATTTGTAATTATGTTTTACCAAAAAGTTAAGAATAAATGGAAGTATTATTCAACATCAGATGTCAAAACTAATTCAAAAATCACCATTTCCATACGTTGCAAGCAAAAATTAAATTAGTAAGACAGCTAATCGAATGAGAACAATCGTTGAGCACCGATCAAAAAGATAAATAAAATATATATTCCGCTGTTGAGAACAATGAGTGCAGGAGCATAGCACACAAAGTAGACGAGTAGAACAATGATGATTATTTACTGAAATCAAGCACTCCACTTTCTGACAGCGATGTATGTCCCTGGGACGCATACGTTTTATCATGTGATCGTGGTGTCCACAACATTAACACGTAACACACATGACAAATTACTCGTAATTACGTCAGTTCTGTTTACATAAATAGAACTAAAACACAAATTGGAACTGCAGAATTTGGTTTCAATGAACTCACCGTCTCACGAGCTATACGAATGGTGATTGTCAATGAACAAGGCGTGAAATTTGTCTACCTGTAGTCCAACAATAAACTGGCTCTTCTCTTCTTTTCCCTAACCAGCACACTGAAAAATTCGAAAGTGATGTCAAAATAGTTCTGATAGTGCAAAGTTGCGTGCACATGTCGTAAGCCAGGGAAGTATGAGCATTAAATGCATACATGTTAGTTTAAGTTTGACCGTGACCATTATACACTACTGGCCATTTCAATTGTTACACCAAGAAGAAATGCAGATGATAAACGGGTATTCATAGGACAAATATATTATACTAGAACTGACATCTGATTGCATTTTCACGCAATTTGGGTGCGTAGATCCTGAGAAATCAGTACCCAGAACAACTACCTCTGGCCGTAATAACAGCCTTGATACGCTTGGGCATTGAGTCAAACAGAGCTTGGATGGGGTGTACAGGTACAGCTGCCCATGCAGCTTCAACATGATACCACAGTTCATCAAGAGTAGTTACTGGCGTATTCTGACGAGCCAGCTGCTCGGCCACCATTGACCAGACGTATTCAATTGGTGAGAGATCTGGAGAATGTGCTGGTCAGGGCAGCAGTCGAACATTTTCTGTATCCAGAAAGGCCCGTACAGGACCTGCAACATGCGCTCGTGCATTATCCTGCTGAAATGAAGGGTTTCGCAGGAATCGAATGAAGGGTAGAGCCACGGGTCGTAACACATCTGAAATGTATCGTCCACTGTTCAAAGTGCCGTCAATGGGAACAAGAGGTGACCGAGACGTGTAACCAATGGCACCCCATACCGTCACGCCGGGTGATCCGCCAGTATGGCGATGACGAAGGTTATTAGAGGGTGTTTTCTGATTATAACTTAAATCCCTTTTTTTAAAAAAAATATAAATAAAGGGGAGGGGGTTAGGAATAAAATTTCCATTTGTTCAAAGAAGTTTCGTTTTCATCAGTTACCCACTGGCGACTACTTCCACGCTCACATAGTGTGATTTAATGTGTGAATGTTCTTGATGAATCGCTAGTAAATAAAGTAAATTCTTATGAAAAGATTTTGAATGTAAATCCACGGTTCAGAGACTATGGCTACATTCACGTGTAAATGATGGAAATTCTGTTTCTTTCTCTCGTTTGCGCCTAAGTTCGGGTAGTCAGTATGAGCGTAGGATCTTTTCCTTTCTGTCGTTGTCTACCCAACTTCCTGTGGCTGCGATCTCGCGATCGGTGTCAGCTTTTTAGCTGACAGCAGGCGTGCTCAGTGTGTGAACGTATGCCTTTCCTGGCCGGAATGTGCTCAACGGCTGGTCAGACTGCAACCCCATGCATGTGATCAAAAAAGTAAATGGCATCGTGTTTTAGACATTGCTGTTAATTTCTAGAATTCCTTTGCATTCTCACATTGAACACTTACAAGAGAAACTGTTGGAGTTGCTCTTTCATTTGAGGTGTAATTTATAATTTTAAGTTGAATGTATAAGTGCTCTCTCACCCAGGCCCTTGCGGCCAGTCCAGCTGTCAAGTACAAAGTCGTTTAACCGATCACTTACTGAGGTATGCCAGTGAGATGACTCACCATCTGGTTGCCAAATAAAATTCTGTCGTTCGTCGTCTTCCAAATGAGAAAACGGCCATAGTTCTAGCGCATCAAGATGAGTAACGCCAGTTACATTTGCTTCAGCAAAAAAATGGCCCATAAACTTATCACCAGGACATGGCACAAAAACCATTCACTTTATGGGAGTCTTGTTGCAGCTGTACCATGTTGTGGGAATTAGTTGACAGTCAGATGCTGTCATTATGTGTGCCCACATTTCCACGTATGGCGAAATGACGGTTTCACTGAGGACTACAGGGTCCATAAAATATTTAGCGTCATGAAGCAATACTTTGTTTGCAAAGTTGGCGTGTAAACCGTCGTCGGTGGGCTGTAGAGCTTCTAACAGTTGCAAACTATAAGGACGTAGTTGCAAAAAAGTCTTCTTAAAAGTCTCCAAACATACGTCACTGGACCTAGTCTTCTGAACTGACTCTCTGGTGCTACGTTTAATATATTCTCTCACTTGGTCAGCACGCTCCAGTCACTCTTGGTTGTCCCATACTCTTCTCTTGGCAAAGGCAGCCGGTGTCTCCAGACTGACAATATTATCTACTGATATTATTACCATTTGGATGATTACACTGAAACTTACAACGCAAACGCAAGTTCCACTGTAACGACAGATTCAGTCCTTGCAAACTGTAAAACAGAAAAACCTGTTTGTTCACTAGTCGCCGTCTTTGCTACTAGCATTTTCTAACGAAAGACACAAAAAACAGTATGCGCATGGGCACAGGTATACAAGAAAATCTAAGTTGCTCTTTCATTGGACGTATTATTTGTAACAGTAAGTTGAATGCAATAAATGCTTCAAAGCCTTAAAACCCCAATAATAGTTTGGAAATACCCACTAGTTTACACAATTCGAGTTACAGACACCTTATTGCAGTTCACAAGTCTTTTCCTTATAAACACACAAAATTTCTTGTCACATAGTTTTACTGATTATTAATAACGGAAATTAATTTCCCCAATGAACCCGCGATCATTTTGAATATTTGGCGAATAAAATCACATCGATCGCATAATGTGTCTTTCTTTATAACATCGTTCCTGCCACTTCCATCATTATATCAAAACTTAGAATTTGTAAAACAACGTTTAGTATCAGCATAAATGCTTTAATTGATACGACACTAAACGCCGTTTTACAGTTTCTAGGTTTTTATTTGTTAACGTCAATAGCCGAAATGGCGTTATAAATAAAGACATATATTAAGCAATCGAGACAGTTTTATTCACATAACGTTTTATTGGCGTCATAAGGATGCGGTGAACACCACATCTGAGGAAAAATTATCAATTCGAATTAATGAATACACAAATATTAGAGGTACAAATATTGTTAGGAAACACACATCCTCATCGCATTGCAACACGTGCCGTACAACAACTATGGAACTAACTCCAAGGCAAGCTGAGAAACTAAAGTGTGACAAGAAATGAAAAATAAGCGGCAGACTCGTGACTAAAAGCTTTAAATTTGCTCACGGAAATAAGAACTAGAATGAAACGTACTGAATGGCCCTGCTGTGTGGAGTAATGGACCGCTGAGAATTTTATTAAAGGGTAACGTAAAGAACGAAAAGTTAAGGTGTCGTTTCGTCCGCTAGATATCTCTGGGAGGTGGCGCTCGTTTTTCATTTTGCATTCTCCCTTCTGAACGCGGAACAGCGGCGGGCAGCTGCTGCATATGGAAGAAGGCAAAAAGAAACGTGGCGCCGTTGTGGTGGAGAATGTCGACGTCGGAAAGAAAGAATACACTCAGCTCAGTAAACGACGAAACTAGAAGAGACAAGCTACTAATATTTAAACATGTTATCAAAAGGGAAACGAATGGTAGCAAGTCGGCTATCGCATTGAATGAAGGCCCAGTACAAGTTCATTCTGGCATCTTCGGAAAGGGCTAATTTGGGGTACCTAGCTCTTTCTTTACACACACAGGGCGGAATATATGTGTGTGAAAGAAACTGGTCTTGAATTACGATAGTAATAATAATAATAATAACGATAATATATACAGCAAGCAATAAATTACACGTAAGAAGTGACGGTCTTATTGACATTGTGTTAATCAGTTTCCTGAATAGGTTTCTGTTTAATGTTATTAGCGACATCTAACAGTAAAGTATACAGCAGTATAGAAGGAATCAATGTAAATAAAAGTTCACTGGTGAAATCGACATAAATTTTATTTCAAATGGTATTACAGCTAGCCATCACTTATAACGCATATTCCCAGATCCACGTGGATATACTTATCTTGTTGTTGGTTGTCCGCGGTTGTGGGTCCACGTATCAATTTTTATGTTGGTCATCTTTTTATTTTACAAAATAAAAATGTTGGTTTGTTATTGTTCATAAACAATAAAACGTGATCGATGCACAGAAATATCTTGCTACCTATGCGAGCCAGTGTTGCCACCTTCACCTTAGGCAAAAACAATACATGTTGATACATAATTATACAGATAATTTAACGAATTCAAATGACATTGGGATGCCGTCACAAACTGCTGGGTCACATGCTTACTGTTTATAGTATACTGCCTGAACCATGCTGAAAACGGGCAGGAAGGGCTGAAAGCATACAACAACAAAACTCACTATAAAAATGCCAAAATAAAAATGTAGCAGACTGCTATTGTGGTATATGTATTCTGTTTGACAGGAGAATTGCGATAATGAAATTGGGTTTTGCCTAGGAAAAGTACTACCAAAGAAGATCCAACGGAGAGCAGCGCGCTTCGTTACAGGATCATTTAGTAATCGCGAAAGCGTTACGGAGATGATAGATAAACTGCAGTGGAAGACTTAGCAGGAGAGACGCTCAGTAGCTCGGTACGGGCTTTTGTTGAAGTTTCGAGAACATACCTTCACCGAAGAGTCAAGCAGTATATTGCTCCCTCCCACGTATATCTCGCGAAGAGACCATGAGGATAAAATCAGAGAGATTAGAGCCCACACAGAAGCATAACGACAATCCCTCTTTCCACGAACAATACGAGACTGGAATAGAAGGGAGAACCGATAGAGGTACTCAAGGTACCCTCCACCACACACCGTCAGGTGGCTTGCGGAGTATGGATATAGATGTTATTGATGTATTTTTGTCGATAATTTAAATAAGTAATACTCATCAAACGCCTTTTAAGTGAAGCTAGTTGCCAGAATCGAGATATTTTAACCTTCTACTTCGACTAGAATACGTAGACTACTTTAAAAGGCTCCACTAAAAACGTGTCAAAATTAAGATGACTAGTGTTCTCATGTAACAAACTCTTTGCACCACAGGGCCTGTTATGCCACTGCATATAAGAGGTGGTTCTGATGTACGATACGTGCTAGTAAATTTGGGGCTGATTTCTAGTAAAGAAACCAAATACGAAATCTTGAGCAACACGAAGGAAGATGATGAGGTAACTGTAAGCAAAAAGATTGGTATAAAGTCCAGTTTTGTGTAGTGGCCAAACGCGTCTGTTTCGTTATATCAGAACCAACTTATATCACGCAGACTTTTTTTTAGACAAAGTAGTTTTCACCTAAAGCAGTCTTTTTTGAACAGATCCTTGGTCACTTACGATCTCAGATTTATCAAAAGCACGGTTAGTTGACCAGAATAGTATGACAATGATTACAGGAAGAACGAGAAATAATAGAGTACGTTTAGCAAATAAGGTGGAACAAAGAAAACAGGAAGGGATGGAAAAACGTAGTTCACAATCTGACAACGATATTGGTTTCCTGTTGATTGGAAGCAAAACAGCTTGGATGTGCCGAGAGGGAGGCTGCGCTTTTCCAAGCAGGCTTGGTTGGTCATTCTAGGCTCATTAGTCCGAAGTATCGAAAATCTCTACCATATTTAATCCAAAATGGGATAAATATCATTTTGCTCCATCATAGAAGAGTCTTGGCGTAATAACCGAGGAAAGCGTAAACTGTTCTGGGCTCGTAGGAGCAAAGCGCAAGAAGGCATTAGCATCTAAGGATATAATACTGTCTTCCCTTTTGACCTGCAAAAGAAGGCTTTACTAACACTTGTACTTTCAGTTATTGAACACAATGATATTAATCTGCAAGGACTTTCCCAAGAAAGCTCACAGCCCTAGTAAATTGTAATTGCCGTCTGCGTATTACACATCTGTGACGTTCAATAACATTGATCATAATTCACCATTTAGGCGCTGCTATTCTGGCTGCTGCAGAGTTTTCCATACACTCCGACTGCTATACTGTCTTATCAACGTTTACAGCCTCTCATATCTCTCCTCGACCCTAAAGCCCTTGTCTGAACAGTAGCGGCAACACTCGTTCCCATCATAGCAAAATCTTTTCCGTCTCACTCCATTTCACATCCATGTTCTTTAGAATAACAGGAACACGTCTGTGGAACGATCTCGAGCATTGTATCAGAGAACTGGATAACATTTCCAGCTTCAAAAGTAAGTTGGTGACATATCTATTTAAGGAAAGAAACCTCTGTCATTGTTCTTATACACACTCGTTACCTCCTTACAATTAACAAATTTATCGATAGAAATATCTTCATTTCCCAAAGCTTTTACCCGGTGCAGCCTTCCTTAACTTCCCTCTCTCAGAACTCGCTATCGTAGAAAATACCACTTTTGTACACCTATAAATATATTATGCACACATATAACTACCATTGTTATCAATTGTATTTGTAGTAGTATTGTCAGCAGTAGATGCTTTTGTATTGGTATCACTTGCGTTAACGTCATTATTACTAAATTCAATCTTGTAGTTTCTTTCTCTGATTCGCTTATATTCTTCATTAGTTTACGTTCAGTTAGTCACCTCCCTTGTACATCGCTGTCTGCCTCACTTATAAACTCATTTAATGCTTATTAGTGAGCCTTTGTCGTTATTCCTTTGCCAATATTGTTCTTTTCTCTATACATCCGAAATAGGTTACAAAGTGTCTCTGATTTTGTAAATATATCTAATAAGCTTTCCTTTCCATTCAGTTGTTTCTTTTACTTCTTCGTGCCATATTCTCAAACCTTTTTTATTTGATATCTCTCTCCGCCTATCTAAAATTTCATTCACACTTTTACTGATTCCCTGTGTTATACAGTTTCCACAGCTGCTGTTACGCGATATCTCAGTTCGTTCATTCTTGTTGGTGACGGTGGCACAAGAAGTAATCACATACAGTCTGGTCCGCTGATGCCGGAGGCCAGTAATGTAAGGCTGGATCATTTGGTCCAGTGCGCCCCACCGATCGTTCAGTAATCCTTAGATTTAAAAATTCCTGCACTTCCAGATGCCAGTGCGATGGTGCCCCATGTAAAACGGGAGACTTTGCTCTTTCCAACATTACACTGTTCACGCACATATCTCAACGTAATAGGTTTTTTTTTTTTTTTTAATCGGATGATTTTTTCTGAAACATACTGTATTTTTTCATTCTGCCAGTATCACCAGAGTCATTTCAGCTACATTCCATCATCCTTGTTTTACTTTGTTGTTCTTCACCTTATAATCTCTTTTCAAGACACTATTTACTTCGTTCAACTACTCTTGCAAGTCCTTTGCCGACTCTGGTAGAATTACCGCAAAGTTTTCATTTCTTCTCCTTGAATTTTATATCCCTTTCTAAATATCTCCTGCTTTTTCTTAACCGCTTGTCTCTATACTGCCCGAGTCTTGTCTATCATTGCTGTTAGGGTCACTTAACAATAAAGATTAGAAACTGTGATTCCACAATAGATAACAGAGTAATTATGAATGATTATGTTATAGCACCTTCTGTCGCTGAGTAGTGCACAAAATCAACTGCGAAGATATACACTGCCCAAACCAAAACAAGTGACGCTAACAGGTGGAGAGCAGAAAACGAAATTTAACTTCATGGATTTCATCTACATCTACATCTACATCCATACTCCGCAAGCCACCTGACCGTGTGTTGCGGAGGGTACTTTGAGTTCCTCTATCGGTTCTCCCTTCTATTCCAGTCTCGTATTGTTCGTGGAAAGAGGGATTGTCGGTATGCTTCTGTGTGGGCTCTAATCTCTCTGATTTTATCCTCATGGTCTCTTCGCGAGATATACGTGGGAGGGAGCAATATACTGCTTGACTCTTCGATGAAGGTATGTTCCCGAAACTTTAACAAAAGCCCGTACCGAGCTTCTGAGCATCTCTCCTGCAGAGCCTTCCACTGGAGTTTATCTGTCATCTCCGTAACGCTTTCGCGGTTACTAAATGATCCTGTAACGAAGCGCGCTGCTCTCCGTTGGATCTTCTGTATCTCTTCTATCAACCCTATCTGGTACGGATCCCACACTGCTGAGCAGTATTCAAGCAGTGGGCGAACAAGCGTACTGTAACATACTTCCTTTGTTTTCGGATTGCATTTCCTTAGGATTCTTCCAATGAATCTCAGTCTGGCATCTGCTTTACCGACGATCAACTTTATATGATCATTTCATTTTAAATCACTCCTAATGCGTACTCCCAGATAATTTATGGAATTAACTGCTTCCAGTTGCTGACCTGCTATTTTGTAGCTAAATGATAAGGGATCTATCTTTCTATGTACTCGCAGCACATTACACTTGTCTACATTGAGATTCAATTGCCATTCCCTGCACCATGCGTCAATTCGCTGCAGATCCTCCTGCATTTCAGTACAATTTTCCATTGTTACAACCTCTCGATACACCACAGCATCATCTGCAAAAAGCCTCAGTGAACTTCCGATGTCATCCACCAGGTCATTTATGTATAATGTGAATAGCAGCGGTCCTACGACACTCCCCGGCGGCACACCTGAAATCACTTCTACTTCGGAAGACTTCTCTCCATTGAGAATGACATGCTACGTTCTGTTATCTAGGAACTCTTCAATCCAATCCTACAATTAGTCTGATAGTCCATATGCTCTTACTTTGTTCATTAAACGACTGTGAGGAACTGTATCGAAAGCCTTGCGGAAGTCAAGAAACACGGCATGTACCTGTGAACCGGTGTCTATGGCCCTCTGAGTCTCGTGGACGATTAGCGCGAGCTGGGTTTCACACGGCCGTCTTTTTCGAAACCCATGCTGATTCCTACCGAGTAGATTTCTAGTCTTCAGACAAGTCATAATACTCGAACATAATACGTGTTCCAAAATTCTACAACTGATCGACGTTATAGATATAGGTCTATAGCTCTGCACATCTGTTCGACGTCCCTTCTTGAAAACTAGGATGACCTGTGCCCTTTTCCAATCCTTTGGAACGCTACGCTCTTCTAGAGACCTACGGAACACCGCAGCGAGAAGGGGGGCAAGTTCCTTCGCGTACTCTGTGTAAAATCGAACTGGTAACACATCAGGTCCAGCGGCCTTTCCTCTTTTGAGCGATTTTAATTGTTTCTCTATCCGTCTGTCGTCTATTTCGATATCTACCATTTTTTCATCTGTGCGACAATCTAGAGAAGGAACTACAGTGCAGTCTTCCTCTGTGAAACAGCTCTGGAAAAAGACATTTAGTATTTCGGCCTTTAGTCTGTCATCCTCTGTTTCAGTACCATTTTGGTCACAGAGTGCCTGGACATTTTGTTTTGATCCACCTACCGCATTGACATAAGATTGAGAGGGTATCCAATGTTACATCGGTCGTTACAAAATCAAATCAAACATATCACGCTGCCCCTCCACTGTTCTCGATGCATTCACTTATTAGGTTGGAAAGGTTGTCATAAGACTGATATATAAGCTGTCCCACTGCTGTTGTAACTGGTCCTTAATATCCTGACTACTGGTACTAGGATAGATTTGATACACGAGCTGGTCCCACACTACTATCAGGGATAGATTTGGGGATCTTGCTAGCCCGAGCAGTACCGCAACAACACGCAAATAGTGTTCTGTACGCGAGTATCGTCCTGTCGAAAACAGGAAAAAAAAGCGTTCGACAACGTAAAATGGTGCAAGATGTTCGAAATTCTGAGAAAAGTAGGGGTAAAGTATAGAGAGAGACGGATCATATACAATATGTACAACAGCCAAGAGGGAATTATAAGAGTGGACGACCAAGAACGAAGCACTCGTATTAAAAAAATGTGTAAGACAAGGATGTAGCCTTTCGCCCCTACTGTTCAAACTGCGCATCAAGTAAGCAATGATGGAAATAAAAGAAAGGTTCAGGAAAGGAAATAAAATTCAAGGTGAAAGGATATCAGTGATACGATTCACTGATGACACTGCTATCCTGAGGGAAATTGAAGAACAATTACATGATCAGCTGAACGAAATGGTCTGATGAGCACTGAGTATGGACTGAGAGTAAATCGAAGAAAGACGAAGATAATGAGAAGTAGTAGAAGTGAGAAGAGCGAGAAGCTTAACATCAAGTTGGTGGTCGCGAGGTAGATGAAGTTAAGGAAATCTACTACCTAGGCAATAAAGTAACCAGTGGCGGACGGAGCAAGGAGAACAACAAAAGCTGACTAGCTATGGCAAAAAAGGCATTCCCGGCCAAGAGAAGTTTACTGGTATCAAATATCGGCCTTAATTTGAGGAAGAAATTTCTGAGATTGTGCGTCTGGAGTACAGCATTGTATGGTAGTGGAACATGGACTGTGGGAAAACTGGAACAGAAGAGAATCGAAGCATTTGAAACGTGGTGCTACAGACGAATGTTGAAAATTAGGCGGACTGATAAGGTAAGGAATGAGGAGGTTCTGTGCAGAATCGGAGAGGAAAGGAATATTTGGGAAACACTGATAAGGGTGATAGGACATCGTTTAAGACATAAGGGAAGGACTTCCATGGCACTAGAGGGAGCTGTAGAGGGCAAAAACTTCAAAAAACCTGATGTTTTCGATTCTGTGTATAGTTTGTTCGAAAATATTCAATAGGGCCATAATTGAAAAAACATCCCATAAAGGACTCCTAGGGGAATCGTCCATTTTTACTTGTGTTGCGGGCAGTCAGTACAGAGTCGTGTAGGCTTCACTCCTGTTGACGTTAATAGCTCATTTCTGATTGGTTGTCTTTCTCTCTGTACTTCATGCTATGACAGTCTTATCACTTTACTGGTTCCTACATCAGTCACTTGGCTGACGCCATGTCGTCCGTATCTGCTAACGAAGAAACTTTCCATTCCTTCCAGATAAAAATCTATCGAAGAATACATCCTGAATAAGACATGTCTTTTTTCTCGGTAAGAATGCGTCAAAACGAAGTTGCTTGACCTGTATTCCTCTTTAAAAAATTACATCTGCGAACAAAGCAACTTCTTTTTTGCGTAGTGAAGCAGAGAGAAAGCCGGAACCGTGACTTCCTCGGAAGTTTCGGAAGTTGGACGAGTCTTCATCTGTTTGTTTTGTAAACAATGGAGCAGAGAATTTCAGTTTTTAAAACAAACAGACCCGTACTGACTTTCGCAAGCTTTCTGCCAAGACGAACTTTCGCAGTCAACAGAGTGAGGTTTCGAAACGAGAAGCAGGTATCGAAAATACTGGAGAAAATATGTAACCCGCCATATATATGTGAGACATTGACCCTTTTAAGTACAACTTTAAGAAATTTCATCCTTTTAAATATATATTGCATGCTACATAAGCATTCAATAAAATCAAACATAAATAGGGTGTGTGTGAAGATATTTTGTAAAGTGAAATACGTCGTTTTATTTTAACACACCATAAAATGGAAGAAAAACACAGCGAAACACCAAAATTATTTCCTGTGATAGTAATCTATCTATTATGAACATACAAACATTTGCTCTACACGGACCATTCACTTTAATGTGACCACTAACTACATTCGGCGCTAACTTGCAATGGCTATTCACAGACGACAGGTGGCAGCACTAGAAGTGGAGGATATATAAAGTGTGTCAGTGGGGCGGGGGTGGGGCGCGTAAACAGTCCAGTTGTCGTTATCCGGAAAAAGAGCGACGTGCCTGACCTCCAAATCGGCATAATACTTGGCTTTCGGACCAAGGGTGGGAGCATTTCCGAAATGGCTAACTTAGTAAGCTGTTCGTGTGACACCGTGGTTAAAGTATACCTAAGATGGCAAAATGGGCTAACCAAAACGACTGCGGAGGTGTGTATGGATGAAAAGGCGTGAAACTGTTGAGCAATTGACCGCCCAGGTGAACCAAAGGCGCCAAAAGAGTTTACTGAACGAATGTACAGTGAATGCTGTCTCCACAGCAGGTGCTTGTTTCATGCACCCATACTGACTGACGTTCATAGGCGACGAAAGCTGCAATTTGCACACCAATATCGCAACCGCACATTCACTGAATGGCGACATGTGACCTTTCCAGATGAATCACGTTTTACACTGCATCGCGCAGATGGCTGTTCACGTGTACGGCGTGAAATGACTGAAAGCAAGCACCCTGCAACAGTCGTCGAAAAGGTCCAACTTCAAGAAGAGACGTTTTCGTATCAATCCGTCGGTGATTTCGTCATCGGAAGGCAAAATTGATCAACAAAAGTATGCATCTATCCTTGGGGACAATGATCTCGTCAACATGCAATTTGTTTCTCATCAGCGCGATGGCACCTACCAGCAGAACAACGCAACGTGTGACACAGCTCGCAATGCACGTGGTTCGACGAGCTCCAAGATGCATTTACCGTACTCCCCTCGCGATCTATCTTCTTGGATTTACGCCCATACGAGGCTCTGTAGGATCACATCGAACGGGCTGTATGCTCTATGGATACTCGAAGAAGAAACTTAGTGCAGCTGGCCACGGCACTGAAGTGGGTAACTTCAGGAACTTCGTTGGCTCTCTTGCTCTTCGACTTCCAGCGGTCCGCACTGCAAAAGGTATTATTCAGGATTTTGACAGGTGACCACAGCAATGTGATGGGACCGTGTATCTACCTCTCTGGCTATTAAAACTACATGAAGGGAGCCGAGCGGTTCTAGGCGCTTCAGTCTGGAACCGCCCGACCGCTACGGTCGCAGGTTCGAATTCTGCCTCGGACATGGATGTGTGTGATGTCCTTAGGTTAGTTAGGTTTAAGTAGTTCTACGTTCTAGGGGACTGATGACCTCAGCTGTTAATTCCCATATTGCTCAGAGCCATTTGAACTATTGAACATGAAGGGACAAGCAGCAGTCGGATGAAACTGGAATGAAACGTAGTACATGCTTCAACATGCAAACGATTAGCATTTCAGACCATCTGAATAAAGCAGGTACGGGTAACATCGTCTACGTTATGTATGGAAGGCAAGATTGCATCGCAGGTTCCGGATTCAGGAACGAAGGAGCAACGCCTCCTAGTACGTATCAAAATTCGACAGGGGCAGGATTGTGCAGTCTATCGAGACTGTAGTCTGTCGTACTGCGGTATTGCTGTTCGTGTGGGGATCTCCCAACTGCCACACCAATAATAGAATCGATGGGTTCAGGAGGGCCACATTCAACATCAAGCAGGATCTGAAAGGCCTCACGCGACTAGCGCCCAAGAGGATAAGCATCTAGCTCGCTCGGACCGACAGGATGTACCTTGACACAGGAAACTAGTTGTTTATAGCAAGCAAAGTATCCATACTCACAGCATGATGGCGCCTGGAGCAACGTGGCCCGCCAGCACAGTGTTCACTGTTGCGACTTCCATTGTCGATGCGATAGGTGTGCTAACATTAGTGAGCCCTACAACAGCACTGGACACAGGAGTGGCGCCACGGCGTGTCCTGCGTACAGCTGCACAGTATACGTATTCGTGTGTGGATCGTCTGCCACATCGCAGTCGCCACATCACTTGGCGTGATGGTATGGGACGCCATTGGGTATACGTCATGCTATCCTCTTGTTTGCACAAGCGGCAATTTGGACAGCAGGTGTTACGTTAGAGGAGTGTTAAGTCTGGTGTCTGTCGCCGGTCTTGGAGGTCCCCATAGTGTTATCTTTTAACAAGCAAGACCATAAGTTGCCTGTGCTGTGCTGTGCTGTCCCGGTCTACAGGGGATGGACGAAAATACGGAAACACCAAAAACACAACACATTACCATGTCTAGTGTGGCGTACGAAAACCGTTTCCATTCATATCAGCTTCCAGTCGTCTCGGAATTGATAGAGACAGGTCCTGTAAGGTTTTCAGTCGAATGTTAGACCATACTTCCTGCAGAATATTGGCAAGTTCAGCTAAAGACGACGGAGGCAGATAGCGATCACTCACACTTCTCTCCTAATTAGACCACAATGGTTCAATAATATTGAGTTCTCGTGACTTAAGTGGTCAGGGTAAATGCGATAATTCATCCTCCTGCGCACAAAACCGATCCTAGAGCATGTAAGCTGTGTGCACTGAGGCTCCATGGTCTTGAAGCATAGCATCACCACTGTACTAAGCGATGCACCTGACCAGTCAAAATGGTTTAATGTGATCCTGGACTTTAGCAATGGGGCCCATGGAATATCACGATATGGCTGCCCAAATCATCACTCGACTTTCGTCATGGGATTCAAACTAATCAGAAGTTGGAAATGGAATCAAAAATGGCTCTGAGCACTATGGGACTTAACATCGGAAGTCATCAGTCCCCTAGAACTTAGAACTATTTAAACCTAACTAACCTAAGGACATCAAACACATCCATGCCCGAGGCAGGATTCGAACCTGCGACCGTAGTTGTCGCGCGGCTCCAGACTGAAGCGCCTAAAACCGCTCGGCCACACTGGCCGGCGAAATGGGATCCTTCCATTGCTACACAGTTGAACGGTTTATGGCTTCGGCACCACGTTTTCGAGTTACGGGTATTTGCATCACTGAGTTCTTGTTTTGGAATTGCAGCTTGCACTGCAGTTCCCTGGTTAAAGAGCTCCCTTCGATTTGTTTTGGTGATCACAGGGTTGATGAGTGCGATGTTTCACCAGCGGAAACTGGTAACACATTGCTTCTTTGGGCGTTGAAATAATTCAGCAGCTGCACTTGAAAATTTGTGCTGGATTGCGACTCTAACCCAGAACTACGCTCTTCTAGAACGGCTACCTTAACTGCTTCGCCCATCGGGACACGCTTCACGTCCGATCCAAATTCCCAAGTACTGCTCACCATCTCTATCCTCGTTCATTTTCCCCATTGCTAGCAGTGTAACACTACTGTGGCAAAGGGTCGAAAGACGGGTTGCATTCGTACTGAAATAGCCGTACGCCGTCGAGGAGTACCTATAGAAGAACAGACAACACATATATAATGTACATGACTTATACAGTTCTGCTGTCGTCCTCTTGGTTTTCGTCACCATCCTCTTCAATGGCCATCCCTGGCGATCGCTCAACACACAACTTTGCACGCGTGGTGAGTTAGGATATGAAGTTTCCGGGTTTCGCTGTATGCGGTATAAATCATCGATGGAGTGCCTCTTGCAACAACAATCACTTCGGCTACCTTGGATACGGAAGGGCTCACCGTACGAGGACCAAAAATTTGCCCACGCTGAAATTCGCGTTGCTCATACGCAATGTGTAACTTTATTGCAAATAATTCGGACCAGTAATCGCAAACATGGCTATGCATCGGTAATATTCGAAACTATCAGTAACTGTCTTCTTTGTAATACAAATGTTCGCATTTTTATTGAAGTCTGATGGCATTTGACCTCTCTCGTGTAACTTGCATACGATATGGAATATGTTTCATATTGTATGAATGCAGAGAATTTTCATGGTATTGTCATAGATACTGCGCCATTGAAGCCGAAGTGTTTCTTTCGATAGGTTGACGACACGTTCGCCATTTGGCCACACGGACGCAAGAAACTAGACGAGTTTTTAGAACACCTCAATGGCATCAACAGTAATATCCAGTTCACCATGGAGGTGAAAAAAGATAATGCATTGCACTTCCTCGACGTCCTTGTCCACCGTAAACGAAATGGGTGCCTTGGCCACAATGGTCTACAGAAAACCCACCCACACAGACCTGTAACTGCACGCCACCAGCCATCATCACCCAGCACAGAAGCGCACAGTGTTACAAACATTCATGCATCGTGCAAGAGTAATATCAGATGACTATAACCTGCCCCATGAACCGAGCCACCTACGCAAGGTTTTCAGGGATAACGGCCACAGAGCCCATCAAGTGAAAGAAGTGATATCTGGGAAATATCAGAATAAGACCACCGACGAAGAGCAGGTAAAGAAACTTGGTTTGCTGCCATTCTGTGGCTCTGTGTCGGGCAAGATAAGCCACTTGTTGAAAAGACAGAAGATCAAATCAGGCCTCCAACGAAAATCAGTCAATTACTGAGACCAGGTAAAGACGCAGTAGGTCTCAGAACACCTGGAGTCTACGAAATACCTTGTGAGTGTGGCCAGAAGTACATTGGACAAACAGTGCGCACTGTGGAACAACGCAGGAAAGAACATGAGAGTTATTACCGCCTACGCTGTCCATAGAGCTGAGCATGCGTTAGAAAACGGTCACCACATAAAATTTGACGATACCTCTGTCGTGGCTTGCACTAACGGCTTCTTGGACAGTTTAATAAAAGAAGCTGTTGAAATAAAAATTACCGCTAACACCCTGAATAGAGACGGTTCCTTACAGCTCAGCGCTTCGTGGGAGCCAGCGATCGTGCGGTTGAAGAGGGCACATCGAACGCAGACTCAAAACATCCCCTATATGCCAATGTCACGGGCACCAGTGACGTCAGGCCGAAAACTTGTGTAGTTTTAAGCAATTGACGCGGTTGGAAACCCGAGAACATTTTATTCGATGTTTCATATTGTTTGGCTGGCTTTTCCTGTCTATTTATGGAAAAAAATGAAATGTACGTATGGCATTTTTTGGCTGGGAATTCCCTCCTGAGGAGTTCCGCTACCTGGTGCATGTCTTTTTTATTCGACGCTACTTCGGCGATTTGCGCATCGATGATAATGAAACTATGATGAGGAAAACACACAGACACACACACGCACGCACGCATATTGTCTCGATTGGAGAAAATCCTCACCCGACTGGCAATCGAAGCCGGGGCTGCATGATTGAGACTCCACACCAGTGATCCTTATGTTGTGTTGGCTGAAGAGCCAACACCGTGTTACTAGAGGAGGCCGAAATGCACGCGTTTTAGCTCACGCAGGCTGGCGTGAAGAGGGAAGAACTATACCGACGTGAGGTCTGGAACACGACAAGGAATTAGAATTCAGAAAGCGGACGTAGCTAGTTTGATGCTTAACTTTAATCTATTAATGATGAACGTCGCTCTTGACGGTACATGATTCACAATATTGTCTGTTCAGAATTCATTCTAATTGCTGAATATGGGCGCCTTGCTAGGTCGTAGCAAATGACGTAGCTGAAGACTATGTTAAACTGTCTTCTCTGCAAATGAGAGTGTATGTAGACAGTGAACCATCGCTAGCAAAGTCGGCTGTACAACTGGGGCGAGTGCTAGGGAGTCTCTAGACTAGACCCACCGTGTGGCGGCGCTCGGTCTGCAATCACTGATCGTGGCGACACGCGGGTCCGACGTATACTAACGGACCGCGGCCAATTTAAAGGCTACCACCTAGCAAGTGTGGTGTCCGGCGGTGACACACACCCTATACGACCTGGATGTATAAGTCTGGTCTCTGAATACAGAACTGCAGCGTGTCTGCAAATACACGTGCTTTGCATCGTCCGCCATTTTGTAGTTCGGCAAACAAATTTCCATCGGTCTGCATGTGACAAAGAATTGCAGACTGATTTGTTGTTTTGAACTTTATGCCAACATATGAAGTAATACGCTTACGAGGGAGAGGAATTGAAAAGTATTTTCTTTTTGTGTTCTAGTGACATTTCATAGCAGCCATGTTGTAGTTTGGCAAGAAACGAAATATGAGTATCTATGTCTGGCACGATAGAATGGCTGAAGTTCAACATCAGGTAGCATAGAGACCACTGGTCCACGCGCTAGCCGGAAGAGCACGAGGTGCTGCCTATCTACGCACACTTCGTTACACTGGGGTGACAAATGTCATGGGATGCCTCCCAATATCGTGTCGGACCTTCTCCTGTGCGGCGTAGTGCAGCCACTGGACATGCGATGGACTGAACAAGTCACTGGAAGTCTCCTCCAGATATACTGAGCCATGCTGCCTCTACAGCCGTCCGTAACTGCAGAAGTGCTGCCGGTGCACTTTACGTCCCATAAACGTTCGATGGGCTTCATGTCGGGCGCTCTCGATGACCAAATCATTCGTTCAAATTGTCCAGAATTTTCTCCAAACCAATCGCGAACAGTTGTAGTCCGATGACATCTTTGGGAACATGAAGTCCATGAAAGGCTGCAAATGGTCCCCGAGTATCCGAACATAGACATTTCCAGTCAGTGATCGGTTCAGTTGGAACAGAGGCCACAGTCCATTCCATGTAAGCACAACCAACACCATTATGGAGTCACCACCAGCCGGCCCAGTGCGTTGTAGACAAATTGGTTCCACGGCTTCGTGGGATCTGCGCTACACTCGAACCCTACCTGAAACGGGTGCTCATCTGACAGTCGTCAAGAGTCCAACCGATATGGTCACGAGCCCAGGAGAGGAACTGCAGACGATGTCGTGCTGTTAGCAAAGGCACTCGTGTCGGTCGTTTGCGCCATAGCACATTAACGCCAAATTTCGCCTCACTGTCCTAAAGGATATGTTGGCCGCAAGACCACGTTGATTTCTGTAGTTACCTCACGCAGTTATGCTTGTCTGTTAGCACTGACAACTCTACGCAGACGGCGCTGCTCTCGGCCGTTAACTGAAGGCTATCGGCCGCTTCATTGTTTGCGGTGATAGGTAATGCCTGAAATTTGGTATCTCAGAGCACTATTGACACTGCGGATCTCTAGTTCTCTGAATACTGAATTCCCGAACGATCGCCAAAATGGAATGTCCCATGCTTCTAGCTCCAACTACCATTCCACGTTCAAAGTCTGTCAATTCCCGTCGTGCGACAATAGTCACTTCGGAAACCTTTCCACATTAATCACCGAAGTACAAGCGACAGTTCTTCCAGCGCACTGCCCTTTTATACCTCCTGAACGCCATACCACCACCATCCGCATATGTGCACATCGCTATCCCACGATTCTTGTAACTTCAGTATATGTTTAGCGGCTGGAGGTAATCGCCGTACCAGATTCTCATCGTGTTAAATTATCTCTCCGTTTCATAACAAGTTTCTAACCTTCGCAACCCCCTCGTAACGCAGCTTCGCCGTCCATGAAGAGGACGGTTAAAACGAGAAGCGTTATGTGGCGGCAGAGGACGACCCAGTGGTCTGGGCGCGTGCTTCATATCCCACCGGCTTGGACAGGTCTGGCCGTAATGAGGGCGGCAGTGCCAGTGGGCGTGGCGCGGTAAGAACCTGCTGGCCCGTTCTAAATACTGCGCGTGTCATTAAGGGCCGGCTCGCGCTGTGCCGGTAATGGCGGCCTGTGTGCCGGAGCTGCAGGGCTCCAGGGCGGCGCGAGCCGTACTCAGGGCGGCACGCCCTCCCCGCCATAGAGAACGTCGCGCCGTTGGCCGTGCGCCGACTCGTAACCAGACACCTCACGAAAAGTGTGTTGCATTCACAAAGTGCACTCGGTGTCAACATATAAGTGTGGTAGGGAGAGAACTGCCCACCACCGGAGCATTCCCTGTTGCGAGGTGGCGTGCTTGCACACAGGAACTATAGCTGGTAGAGCTCCTATTTAATGGGCCGAATCGTTCGCAATGTTTTGTCCGACTCTCAACATTCGTCATTGTTTACCTTGCTGTTGGTTAACCTGTTCACCCAGCTTTTTACAACATTTCGTATGTAATATTTCATATTACACCTATGACCTGTTCAAATGTCTCTGACCACTATGGGACTCAACTGGTGAAGTCATCAGTCCCCTAGAACTTAGAACTACTTAAACACAACTAACCTAAGGACATCACACACATCCATGCCCGAGGCAGGATTCGAACCTGCGACCGTAGCGGCAGCGCGGTTCCAGACTATAGCGCCTATGACCTGTACCAAAAAGTAATTAATGTATATTGAGATATTTCTAATGCCCTTTTCATATCACAGAAAAATTGAAACGTCATATTAACGGCTGTAGAAATGTAGGCTCGGAACTTGCATGGTAGTTTGTAAATATTAAATGTAATGAGCCTTAAAATTTGCTTGTTGTGCAGTATTTACTATATTTGCTGCTCAGAAGAAGAAATTAATGTTTTCAAAGCACGTAATATTAAACTCATTGTTGTTGAACTAGTGTGTGTTGTGTCTCTATTTGTATCTCTGTGAAGGACAATATCCCTAGCGGCGTCGACGACCCCCACAGCGTATGTAATTTCGTACAAGTAGACAAGTTACTCTCGTGGTGGCGGAGCAGATGCCGACTGTTGTGACTATGAGAGGAAGCCGAAAGGCACACGTTTAAGCTCACACAGGCTGGCGTGAGGTCTGGAACAGGTAAAGTAATTGAGACTAGCAAATAAAGTACGTAACTGCTCGAATACTTAACTTTAATCCATAATTGAACATCGGTCTGACGGTACATGCATCACAAGATAAATAGCAATTGATAATGGCGCCTTGCTAGGTCGTAGCAAATGACGTAGCTGAAGGCTATGCTAACTATCGTCTCGGCAAATGAGAGCGTAATTTGTCAGTGAACCATCGCTAGCAAAGTCGGCTGTACACCTGGGGCGAGTGCTAGGACGTCTCTCTAGACCTGCCGTGTGGCGGCGCTCGGTCTGCAATCACTGATAGTGGCGACACGCGGGTCCGACGTATACTAACGGACCGCGGCCGATTTAAAGGCTACCACCTAGCAAGTGTGGTGTCTGGCGGTGACACCACACCGACTTCGACGGTTGCCGGTAAAACTCTTGAAATGTAAGAGAAAGAAAACTTCTATAGGATCTTCTCGAATAGGAACACTGCCATTCCCATTTGGCCATTCGATGATTGTTTGCTGGTGAAATGAGTTCGTTATAGCGGAGAAAACTTTCTGCCGGCCGGGGTGGCCGAGCGGTTCTAAGCGCTATAGTCTGGATCCGCGAGATCGCTACGGTCGCAGGTTCGAATCCTGCCCGGACATGGATGTGTGTGATGTCTTTAGGTTAATTAGGTTTAAGTAGTTCTAAGTTCTAGGGGACTGATGACCTCAGAAGTCCCATAGTGCTCAGAGCCATTTGAACCATTTGAAGAAAACGTTCTCTATGCTTTTGGCCGTGTCATTGAAGCAGGTTCTACAGCAAACATCGGCCACCAAATGTTCGAAGTCATGTACAAAAAATACAAGGGCTATCCAGAAAGTAAGTTCAGATCGGTCGCGAAATGGAAACCACTGAAAATCCAATAAAGCTTTGCACAGATGCGTTGGCCTGTGTCTCTAGTACGCCCATCGATCGCATTACGTCGCTCATTTCAGTTCCGAGTATACAGAGAGCGCGTAAAGATGTTTAGGAAAGTGTGTCTCCCTCCAAGTATCAGGGACCAGTGAGAAATTTCGCCTGATGGCGTGCAGCCCACGTAACACAATTGTCACGCCATTCCTTCTTCATGACAATTCTCAGTAGCATTCTGCAGAGGCAATGAAGATGCTGCTGCTGCGTTTTCAATGGGAAGTGTTTGATCACCCACAATACAGACCGCATTTGACCCCCCTGAGTTTCCTCTCTGCTCACATGTACTGCTGGCTATGAAGGAGACATTTTATCACAGACAACGAGGTACAGGCCAGCGTAGAGACTTGGCACAAAGCACAGGCGGCAGCCTTCTATGACGAGGGTATTGGAAGGTTGGTACAATGCTACGATAAGTGTCTAAGTCGGAGCGGCGACTATGTAGAGAAATAGCTGGAAGGTGTAGCTCATGTTGCATGTAAAACATTTTTTATTTTCACAATGGTTTCCACTTCGCGACCGATCGGAACTTACTTTCTGGATAGCCCTCGTAAATACGCACAGTTACATCTGAAATTCACCAAACTACACTCCTGGAAATGGAAAAATAAAACACATTGACACCGGTGTGTCAGACCCACCATACTTGCTCCGGACACTGCGAGAGGGCTGTACAAGCAATGATCACACGCACGGCACAGCGGACACACCAGGAACCGCGGTGTTGGCCGTCGAATGGCGCTAGCTGCGCAGCATTTGTGCACCGCCGCCGTCAGTGTCAGCCAGTTTGCCGTGGCATACGGAGCTCCATCGCAGTCTTTAACACTGGTTGCATGCCGCGACAGCGTGGACGTGAACCGTATGTGCAGTTGACGGACTTTGAGCGAGGGCGTATAGTGGGCATGCGGGAGGCCGGGTGGACGTACCGCCGAATTGCTCAACACGTGGGGCGTGAGGTCTCCACAGTACATCGATGTTGTCGCCAGTGGTCGGCGGAAGGTGCACGTGCCCGTCGACCTGGGACCGGACCGCAGCGACGCACGGATGCACGCCAAGACCGTAGGATCCTACGCAGTGCCGTAGGGGACCGCACCGCCACTTCCCAGCAAATTAGGGACACTGTTGCTCCTGGGGTATCGGCGAGGACCATTCGCAACCGTCTCCATGAAGCTGGGCTACGGTTCCGCACACCGTTAGGCCGTCTTCCGCTCACGCCCCAACATCGTGCAGCCCGCCTCCAGTGGTGTCGCGACAGGCGTGAATGGAGGGACGAATGGAGACGTGTCGTCTTCAGCGATGAGAGTCGCTTCTGCCTTGGTGCCAATGATGGTCGTATGCATGTTTGGCGCCGGGCAGGTGAGCGCCACAATCAGGACTGCATACGACCGAGGCACACAGGGCCAACACCCGGCATCATGGTGTGGGGAGCGATCTCCTACACTGGCCGTACACCACTGGTGATCGTCGAGGGCACACTGAATAGTGCACGGTACATCCAAACCGTCATCGAACCCATCGTTCTACCATTCCTAGACCGGCAAGGGAACTTGCTGTTCCCACAGGACAATGCACGTCCGCATGTATCCCGTGCCACCCAACGTGCTCTAGAAGGTGTAAGTCAACTCCCCTGGCCAGCAAGATCTCCGGATCTGTCCCCCATTGAGCATGTTTGGGACTGGATGAAGCGTCGTCTCACGCGGTCTGCACGTCCAGCACGAACGCTGGTCCAACTGAGGCGCCAGGTGGAAATGGCATGGCAAGCCGTTCCACAGGACTACATCTCTATGATCGTCTCCATGGGAGAATAGCAGCCTGCATTGCTGCGAAAGGTGGATATACACTGTACTAGTGCCGACATTGTGCATGCTCTGTTGCCTGTGTCTATGTGCCTGTGGTTCTGTCAGTGTGATCATGTGATGTATCTGACCCCAGGAATGTGTCAATAAAGTTTCCCCTTCCTGGGACAATGAATTCACGGTGTTCTTATTTCAATTTCCAGGAGTGTATATATGACCGTTACTAAACTCCACATTAACATTACATATCTATTGTGAATCTCAAGAAACACAATTATATAATATGGCGGCTAACAATGATTTTTGATTGCACACCCTTCACAGACTCCCTCTCGTTATCCCGCCTCGTAACAAAATCCCGTCACATTCCGATTTTCTTACCTTTCTTCGCCAAGGAGCAACGCGGAGTCAAGGAATAAATATTTCGCTCGCGCAGGAGAAATGCACCACCTCGCGATATACGAGGTGCGGCAATAAAGTAATGAGACTGATGTGCCTGCCGTTTCAGTCAAATTTAGTGTTGTCTCCTTCAAATTAGTTCCCGTCTGATTGCACGCACTTTTTCCAGCGCTTCTGCCATCGATGGTAACTTTTCTGGAACTCATCTTCTGTAATATCCTCAGGCTCTGCTGGTGTTGATCGTCTCATTGCTCAGACGAGATTCGTACCAATACCAACTGTCGATCGATATACACCAAGATTCGCTCGTAAGGCTGATCAGGAACACCACGTTCTGCATGTTTTCGAAGAAGATGGGATACGGCAGGTGGTCGCATAATGTAATAAAACCCAAGCCAAGCTACCGAATGGATCATTTCTTCAGGTCACCGTGTGCAGCGTCCTCCGATTGCGCATCATCAACAACAGGAGACCACTTTGTAGCACGGCCTGCCAGTCCATTGTGTGTATCTTTCAGACTGAAGATAGAATCTTCGTAGCAGCCAAGCCCATGTCACCATGTACGTGGCAGTATGTCTACAAAATGCCTTCAAAAAGTTCGGAAAATCTGTGCATCTAAAATAACTTTTTTTTCATTGAGCTGTTTGTATGTCTCGTTTAAGACGACTTTTTATTTTATTTGCTGCCATTTACATTCGACCTGCCGATTAGTGACTAAGACACATCGAGATAAAGTGAAGCTGACTTTGTTTCTTAGTGTTTTATCAAGGATACAGCTAATACATGACTACTACAAATAAATCATTCGCTTTTAAAGTTCTTTATATTCCAAAGTATTTTCCAGAGTACTGGATGATGCATGAATTCATAAAGTTTGAACTGTACACACCAGCTGATGTTACTAGAGCAGTGCCTTGACGAAACGGCGACAAAGCAAGGAATACGTGAGATGTTCATCTTCAGCCTTCCATTTATCAGTGTCAGAGTGTGGGATACAGAAAATTCTAGTAAAATTGAAGCCCACGAGCGAGATTCACCGAAGGTTAACGTTTTCTGTAAAATGGCACAGACGAAACAACTGTGTGTGCCGTTTATCTGCTGTGAGAAGACTATGATCTCTTGCCTAGATATGTAGTTGCTTTCACAAATGACTGCTGATTCCGAAAATTCTATCTTCCAACAAAACGGGGCACCCCTCTCATTGGAGCATCGATGTCCGTCGCGACCTAACTAAAACTATTCGAAGTTCGTTCTCCATCTGTAGGACACGTCAAGTTGAATTTCACTGTGTAACGACGGAGAGTCGTTTACAAGCCATTCTTGAACAACATATAATATTGTAACGAGGGCCTATTTATGCATTCCTAATTGCAACATTCAAATTCAGGATGACAGAATATCGATAATAAAATTTGATGATGACATTGCTGTACTCAGTGACAGTGAGAAAAAATTACAGAACGATATGAGTACAATTAACGATCTACTGAGCGCAGGGTACATCCAAGAAAGACAAAATTGATGAGGAGCAGCGAAACGATATTAGTGATAAACTTAATATGGAATTTGGGGATCAGAAAGCGGATGAAGTAAGCGAAATCTGCTGTCTTGAAAGCAACATAATGTATGACTGACAAAGCAAGGACATGAAGAGCAGGCAAAGCAAAGGACTGGCAAAGAGAGCATCCCTAACAGTAAGAAGACTACCAGTATTAAATATTTCGACCTTAAATTGAGGAATGAATTTCTGAGATTGTACGTTCTGAGCACACTGCTGCATGGACCTGAATCGTGGACTGTGGGAAAACCGGAAAAGAAGAGAATCGAAGCGTTTGAACTGGGATGCTACGGAAAAATGTTGAAAATTAGGTGGGCTGATAAGGTAAGAAACGAGGACGATCTCCACAGAATTGGGGAGGAAGGAAATATGTGGAAAACACTGGCAAGAAGGAAGGACAGAATCAGAGGACACGTGCAGGAGTAACTTCGGTTGTAACAGAGGGAGTTGTGGAGGCTAGAAACCGTAGGACTGAGTGTAATAGCTTCTCTGAGATGAATATGTCGGCACAGTAGATAACGTCGTGGAAAGCCGTATCAAATCAGAGGACTAGTAACACAAAAAGATTACGGTGTATTATCCCACAAGCAAAGGAATCGATAATCCCTAAGTATTATACAGGGTGGTCTTTTACACGTGTACAAACTCCAGGAATTTATCGATGAGAGGGTACGGAAAAAAGGTCTAATGAACTTATGTTAGAGACCATTTATTCAATCATACACAGCTACAGAGACTGCGGTCTAATACGCACTGTACCATGCAGCCAGTCACAGCATGTGCTGAAAATGGTTTCCATGTGCCTCAACGCATGCGTGTACGCGCCGTAGCATGTTCTGTCTCACACGTTCACATCGGCCAGCGTGCATCCGAACAGAGTCAAATGCAGCATGAATTACTCCAGAGTCTACACATCTTGAATGGGCTCTGCATATACGATACTTGTGAGATGACCCCATAACCAGACATCGCACGGGTTGAGATCCGGTGAACGAGCAGGCCACGCAACTGGACCCCCTCGTCCAATCCATCGACCAGGGAAGACACGACTGACATGCATCCGCACATTAACGGCGAATTCAGCTGGAGCACCATCATTTAGCAGCCACATAACCCTTCGAATCATCAATGGCACTTCTTCCAACAGAGGAGGCAAAGTCACCCGCAAGAAACGCCGGTAGTTCTGGCCACTTAAGCCTGGTCCCAAAATACGGTGCCCAATTATCCCATCCCATACATTCCGGCTGCACTGACGCTGTCGATTCGCTGTCACGATTCCATGAGGGCTCTGCATACTATCCCACATATGAATGTTACGAAAGTTGACGATACCACTCCACCTAAAGTAGACAGGATGGAGGAGACAAATCCTGGAATCGTGGTTGCCTGGTGAAGAAACCAGTGACAAAACTGCTCCCGATTGGAATGACTGTCACTAGTAAGCCCTGCATACACTGTAAGTGATAAAGGCAGTAACAATTGTTATGGACAATGTTCCACACGGTCGTCTGGCTTAGCCTGTACTGTGGGGCCAAATGGCTGGTACTGACACGGCAGTCACCTTCTAAAGTGTTAATCACATTTTCCTAGCTGTCTGGTTTCCGAACATTTCGGGTGCGTTCTTCATGATTTACTGCTTCCTGTAATGACACTTTCTCAGACAAACAGCGAAACACTGTTGCAAATATTGAATGCTGTGGTGGTTGTAGGCGGGGTTATGTCTCCTGATACAACCTAGCTGCCCGCCGCCCGTTGTTATTTGCCTTTTAATACCATGTCGGCGAGCTCTCGATTCGAATACGGAACCATTGTGTACAACGCTGTATCGCATCCACTACAGGATGAGTCAGCAAGAGAAGTGAATCGGACACAATATCACCAATTACTATGGCAAAGAAAGGGTGCTAGATTATGGCCTATGAGGAACAGCACCAGCCTCTAGGAGGAAACAATACATACTGTAACTCTGGCTCCATGGTACTGCGCGTATTACACCGTAGTCTTTGTAACAAAGTCTGATTGAATAAATGGTCTTTAGCATGTCCCTTTCCGGACATCAGCTCATTAGACTTCTTTTGTTCCGTAACCTCTCATCGATCAATCGCTAGAGGCTGTACACGATGGGAAAAGTCACCCTGTATAAATCCTTTATATATTTTATTTATTTATTTTTTTAGGTACGTTGTTAAAGAAACAAGCCCTTTCGCTCTAAAATGGACTATAATCATCTGAAAATCGGAAATCAGATACTGGATTGCAGGGGGCACCTAGGCACATAAATACACTCAGACCATAATTTAGTATTAATGAGGAGTGAACTAAAGCTTAAGACAATCATACGGAAGAAGGAATGTCGAAGGATGTGGGTTATTGAAGCACTGAGGGAGGATGAGACGCTTTTGAAGTTCTCAGTAAAGACATCAAGGAATAACTTCTATAGTGCTAGAGGGAATGGTAGAGTGTAGTGAAAAACAGAGGAAGACAGGCAACAAATGAATTGGGAACGAAGGTCGCAATTACGATGGTTGCCCTGAAAGTAATGCACTGTCATTTTTTTCTCAGCTGAAAACAATGCTACGAATTCAGACTGTTACGTATGTATTATCTGAAGACGGTGCGATTAGTTCAGAAGCCGCAGCAACCCAGGAGATGCTTTGCATGAACAGATAACGCACGGACCCACACAAGTTCGAGGGCTTCTGAACACATGATTGGTCAGTGTTACGCCATCCATCCTACAGCCTTGACTTAGTCCCTCGGACTTGTTTGGGCCATTAAGGGATGTCATTCGTGGAAGACATTTTGAGGACGATGAGGAGGCGATTCACAGAGTGAAGCAGTGGTTCTGCCACAAGGACATGGATTGGTAACGAGAGGGAATACACACCCTCGCTTCGCGCTAGAGAAAGGCCATAGAACGGAATGTAGATTACGTGAAAAAAAATTGAGTATATAGATAAAACACCATTTTTTCGTGTGTGTAATTCTCTATGTTCAATAAAGAATTGTTGGAGAAAAAAAAATGCGATGCTTTACTTTCTGGGTAACCCTTGTACTACCCTGAGGTGAAGACGTTGGCAACAGAGGAATCCATAGCGGACCACATTAAAAAAAAAAATTGCATGTACTGTCGCAAAAGAAGAGAACAGACACATAAACCGTACGTTATCTTTTCATATAGATCCAGCAAATGTTAATCAAATCTTATTCATCGCTTCCCCTTACGCTGTTGTTACATATTACTGTTTAGTTTCATAATTGTCTCCGTCTGTATTTGAGATACGAAACAGCATCATACATATTATCCTGATTTCAATTGCCCTACCTCCAAAGTTTTAATAACATTACCTTGTGCTTCAATAACAACACGCTGTATACTAAATTTTTTGCCGACCATTTAATAGCATTGCGTTAACCTGTTCTCTCATTAGCTTATTAAATTTTTTGCCTTTACTAATTACCCCTCTCGAATTATGGTTGCTTTGGTCATGCTATGATCGTTCCACTGTTTTTAGCGAATGTCAACACCGAAGTACAGAATAGCCTATACCCAACATTTCATGATGTATGGTACGATTCAAAAACCATTTATATATTTTTGGAAATTAATTTTTACTTGTTTAAAAAATACTACAGATACAAAAGTGACAATATGCAAGCTGTGCCCGTTTAAATATGTCAAACATCCAGAGCCACCATATAAAACAAACGTCAATTTTATTTTTGCTTTCAACAAAAGGTTTCATGTTTGACACTGAAGAAAGACCTTCCGTGGTAAAATTTCCATTTATTAAATGGTAAAAATGTTACCAGTTGTAGAGCAAGATACAAAAGTTTCCTCTAATCACTACACTAATGAGCTGTGGAGACAGAGGTAAGTGCGGTGTCGCAAACGGAGAACTTTTGTCGCTGTAGTCAATGGAACAGTTCGTCGATCCCTTGGGATTTGCTACAGAGGTGTGTGGCGATGTTTAATGACGTTAAGCCGGACAGTTTTATTTTGACTGCTGCGAGGCTTAATGCATGTGGGTTTGGTCGCTAGGTGATTTCTGTGCTGACAAGTGGTCGTGATCACAGGTACATCCTTTGACTTCCACCGGCATTCAATTGTCTCTGTTCGATTGCCTTAAAAACAGGTCTGAACGAATAAAGTACCAAACGACGTTGCAGTAAATTGTAAGTTTAGAGGTCAGTGAAATCTCAATTGTCGTTATTGCTTCAATGGAGATATTTCCTTTTAAACAGAATTTCCATTCCTTCCATGTCTTGGTCAGGAAATTTTGTTATCTTCGGCAATTATAAGCAAGTCAAAATACTACCGCTTCCACTTATCTTCGTCTCTTTAACACTCTTCGTTTACTTACGAAACGTAGGCCTTAAATTTTGAATCTAATGCTCACTAGTACATTCTCTTCCAACTTTTTCCTCGTATTCAGCTGGTTTCACAGGTTTTTATTTGTATGGTTTCTGTTATCTGCCATAACCGCGTAAACGAGGTATTTAGTTCAGTTAACACAATTATAAATTCTTTAGACACGTTGCCTGAAGCGGGAACAAGCTTCAATTTGCATGATTTATCTACGCCAGCCAAAAGGGACAGATTTCTCATTATGACTCACAGCGCAGTGATTAAGTCAACAACAGAGAAATATTACTCTTATTACTGTCCCAAACAGACCGACATCTCGCATGTCATATCATCTGGCTAAACTACACACTAAAGGACATTTTTATCTGCCGAGATTGATATCACTTACCATAAACTGGTAAAACAGGTCGATAAATCGTTTCGTGCCCTGTCGCTATTGCTGATCGGCGGGCAAATCAGTCGCAGGATTGACTAGACAGGGGACAACAGTGCACCTTACTTTGGCCAGATCATGGGCGCCCGAGGCTTGGGACACCCCATCTTCGCGATCGCACCGGACCAGTTTCCCTACTGCGAACGTGTCAAGCATGTACCGTAGGTAGCTGGATTTGGGGAAATCCATTACCGTTGAAAGTCATCCACGAAGCAGTTGGTCAAACTTGTGCATCGATTTCTTAGCTGACAGCAGTTTGTAGACGACCTTGCTTTTCAGTACGACAGTGCACCACAGTGTTCAAACAGTCTACCATGAGATTTATATGTTTCAATCTTCACACCTGGAAAAGAGAAAAACCAAAACGTCTGTAATGTGGTGTTTCAGAAGGATACTGAAAATTAGGCTGATAAGATGAGATGAGGTAATATCCGATGGGTCTCACATGTGTAACTAGGTGGTGATGCATTGATGTTCTGGGGGGGCGGGGGGGGGGGGGGGGGGGGGGAGAGCATCACTCGCGGTTGTTGGGGCTATGTCACTCCTCTACTATACAGGTACGGGATTCTGCAACCAGCAGTAGGACAGTATCGCCAAAATTTTGATGGAAGATAACTCTCATGCTCATCGTGCTGTTCTGTTGAACACGTTCCTTCATCGCGCTTTGATCACCGGAATCGACTGGACTAACTGTTCCCCGGAGATGAACCAAAACGAATACGTAAAGGATCGATTGAAAGGAGCAGTTTTTGCACGTCGATGACGACTACGTAGTTTGCGCGACTTCTGCGGAATCACCATTGAAGGGAGAAAACTGGGACAATTTGGATCAGGGCTGCCTCGATGATCTTATCGATGGAATGCTACGACGAATTCATTCAAGTCTTCTATCGAGCAAGAGAACGGTTCATCACATATTTTCGTACACCAGGAGTGCTGTGGAAAAACCCCAGAAAGACGATTTTGTGGTTGAACTTAAAAAACAAAAAAAGACATGCCTCACAGTCAGTTTTGGTTTTATGCGCCAAGAATTTAAAAAGGGGGAGTGATGTGAGTAGTTTCTGCCATCACACACTGTCCAACTGAGGGCCACAGAATGATGTGACACAGATAACTGCCGCCGGTCGGTGTGGCTGCACGGTTCTAGGCACTTCAGTCTGGAACCGCGTGACCGCTACGGTCGCAGGTTCGAATCCTGCCTCGGGCATGGATGTGTGTGATGTCCTTAGGTTAGTTAAGATTAAGTAGTTCTAAGTTCTAGGGGACTGATGACCACTGATGTTAAGTCCCATAGTGCTCAGAGCCATTTGAACCAGATAACTGCCCCTGCTTCTGCCTAATGGGACTGAAATTAGACTGACAGATAAAATTATAAATAGTGAGAACAGCTTTCCTTTTAATAAAACGTGGAATCCTATTTGTATATGCTGCTGGCAACAGTTAAAGCTCACTTTCCATTTCGCCCTCAAGCTTGCATTCGCTGCTCTGTCCCGTGTTTGTTTTTCCGGCAGCGTTAGTTGCCAAGAGCAGTATGGATAGGTTTACTGATGAAGAGATGGCCGATTTGTGCTCCATGCATGGGTTCTAATATATCCGCCACCCGCGGATAGGAAGATCTCTGAGTGTGAGTTATAGCGTTTTTATTTAAACTAACGTCTTTCTTCAAAATTTACAAAACAATATTCATGAGGTAGGACTGATTTCCTCCAAATCTACCAATAACTAACTCAGAGATTCTTCCAAACATAAACTGTCTGTAGTAACCATACAACTTCACCAAACCAAGCCCCGGGCGTCTCGTGAAGAGCGGCGCGGAGTCCACGTTGCCGTCACCTGAGTCCGAAGACGAGTAGAGGCCCTGCGAGAATGGCTCCGGTACACTGGCGGCGGTGGACGATGACGCGGCGGCTACGATGACACCAAGGAGCTCGCTCGGCGTGAACTGCCCCTCCAGGCTCCTGCGCCGGCCTAAATACTGCTTGGCGCATGGATATGGCTGGCTGTATTTGCAGTCACGTGTCGAGCGGAAGGAAAGAGGTCCGCGGCTGTAGCGACCTCTTGCGGCGCCGTGGACGCCTCCTGGTGGTCTCTGGTAAGCGTCTGTGTTTCCGGGCATGGATGTGTGTGATGTCCTTAGGTTAGTTAGGTTTAAGTAGTTCTAAGTTCTAGGGGACTGATGACCACAGATGTTAGGTCCCATAGTGCTCAGAGCCATTTTTTTGCTCATGTTCGTTAATGAAATTCGTCATACAAAATCGATTACAAATTTAGAAGAATGGTGATATGCATACGTACAACATTAGAGGAAAAAATGACCTTTATTACCCATTATTAAGGCTGTCAGTGGCTCAGAAAGCAGATAAATACGCAGCAAAAAATTTTAATAGTTTTCCGAACACCATAAAATGCCTGACAGGCAGCATAGCAAGTTTTAAGTCTAAACTGAGATCACTTCTGCAGAACAACTGTTTCTATTGCACGGGCGAATTTCAATTTAAAAACTGTTGTCTAAGAAAAGCCTGCTTTCTAAGTGTAGTGGCATGAATATGACTAAAAAAAATAATTGGTTCATTAATGTTCAAAAATAGTTCAAATGGCTCTGAGCACTATGGGACTTAACATCTCAGGTCATCAGTCCCCTAGAACGTAGAATTACTTAAACCTAACTAACCTAAGGACATCACACACATCCATGCCCGAGGCAGGATTCGAACCTGCGACCGTAGCGGTTTCGTGGTTCCAGACTGAAGCGCCTAGAACCGCTCAACCACCAGCGGCCGGCTTCATTAATGTTAATACTAATCGTTTATACCTGTAAACTGAAATGTTACACATCATTTCGATAAAATAATCTTTCAAAAGATCTATGGAACACGTAACTAACTAAAGGCTGCGATTCACTAACTCTAATAATTTGTGATGGACATGTAAAGATTATGGGATCAATTTAGCTTACGTTAATTCATCCCTTCACTATTAAGAAGCACTATAAGAAGGTTGAATACAGCACATTCACTACAAGTAGTCAGATCTCATTGTCGTTGTAAGATTTCATATAAACTGAAATGACTATCCAGCATCGAAACCGGAAGCATACTATGTGCTCACAGGTTAAAATTTAACTGTAGCTACCGCTTTCAAACCGAGCGAGGTGGCGCAGCGGTTAGCACACTGGACTCGCATTCGGGAGGACGACGGTTCAATCCCGTCTCCGGCCATCCTGATTTAGGTTTTCCGTGATTTCTCTAAATCGTTTCAGGCAAACGCCGGGATGGTTCCTTTGAAAGGGCACGGCCGATTTCCTTCCCAATCCTTCCCTATCCCGAGCTTGCGCTCCCTCTCTAATGACCTCGTTGTCGACGGGACGTTAAACACTACCCACCACCACCACCACCACCACCTACCGTTTTCAACATTAGAGGCTTTCCAAAGTCATCTAGATACTTTCAGAGACAAAGCTATTTTGGTTAACAAACAGAACACATCATAAATACGCTGTTGTTCTGTGAGGAGCCAGCGAAGACTACGGATTCCATACACTTCAAAAAATATCACTGAAAAATCTCCGTCTAATTACTCGGTATAACCTCTTATATTTTAAGGCACTAAAGCCCACAAGTCCATACTAGCAGCACATGTATTGCTAACATACCCACAAAAACAATGTACGTCTTACTTTCAACATCACCTCCGAGGATAAAAGAGGTCTTGGGCCACTGCGGCAATAGAAAGGCGCAGGTCCGTAGCGAAGAGGCAAGGGAAACAACAACTTAGAGGCGCGATCAAATAAAGTAACTTTGTATTGAATTTACATATTTACAGCCGCCGCGAGTGGAGGCGTCAGGGAAATTGAGCTCCAGCGGAAGAGAGCGTTGCGGAAGAAATGAAAGGAGGAGGGCGTGAAGGAGGGATGGTCCACCCCGAGGGAGGGAAACAGCGTCTGGGAAGTTCAAACATCCAATAAGGGGCGACGGCGGAATTTTACAACTTCTTAACTGGCCGGACCGCCGCCTCGTAATAAAATATTCAGCGCCTCTGCGCAGACAACACGCAGCGGCAAACCCTCTGTCTCTGCGAGGCTGGAGGGAAAACAGGAGATGCAGCAGGCGAAATTGGGTGACGGCTCGGCAGTGCGGAAACGGACGCTGGAAGATCTGGCAGACGACGACGGTGTATTCTGTTAGAGTAAAATACTTTTCCCTCTGCATAAGACGTCACGATGCTGTGGCCCAAACGTGGCATTATTCAAGATAAACATGTCTTCGATGTTATTTTTCATGAAACAAAACACACACACACACTCAGACTCACACACACACACACACACACACACACACACACACACACACACAAACAAACAAACAGACCGTCTGATGAAACATATCGAAACCGGAGAAATTAGTGATTTTGGTTTCTAGGGTCTGGAGCGAAGTCGACATTCTGTCTCATCCTAACGCAGTGGTTCTCAACTTTTCTTAGAACATCAACCCTGAGTGCAATTAGACATTAGCTAGCACCCCTGCCCTCCCCCTCTCTGCCGTCTGGCCCCTTCCCCGCATCATCACCAAATATACTGTAGAATGAAATACTTTTGTTGGAACGCTTTTATTATTCAGGTGATAAAAGATTAATTATATTTGCGCGCACCTGTAGGTTAGACTGAATGACCAAGGAATTTGTAGTGCATCGCGAATGCTACCCACAAATCCTTCTCGGATAAGAAAGATAACTATCCACAGTGAGGATAGATACTTGTTACAAAATAAACGTCCCCTGCTTTATTTTTCTCCATTGCGGCACTCGCTTTCATATTCATATCAAACAAGTTAAAACGTGTGCACTGTATTTATTGTCCTTAAGTCATTTGATTGCTGCACTCCGTACTTCTAACCTGGCAGAAATTGGAAGACTTCAACCTGTTAATGCTTTGTGACTGCCCACACCCATTAAGATGAATAATAATAATAATAATAATAATAATAATAATAAGCAATTCCAATCCGAAAGAAAGCAGGTGTTGACAGATGTGAAAATTACCGAACTATCAGTTTAAAAAGTCACGGCTGCAAACTACTAACGCGAATTCTTCACAGACGAATGGAAAAACTGGTAGAAGCCGACCTCGGGGGAGATCACTTTGGATTCTGTAGAAACACTGGAACACATGAGGCAATACTGACCCTACGACTTATCTTAGGAAATAAATTAAGGAGAGGCAAACCTACGTTTCTAGCATTTGCAGACTTAAAAGAAAGATTTTGGTAATGTTGACTGGAACACTCTATTTCAAATGCTGAAGGTGGCAGGGGTAAAATACAGGGAGCGAAAGCCTATTTACAATTTCTACAGAAGCCAGATGGGAGTTATAAGAGTTGAGGGGCATGAAAGGGAAGCAGTGGTTGGGAGGGGAGTGAGGTAGGATTGTAGCCTATCCCCGATGTCATTCAGTCTGTATATTGACCAAGCAGTAATGTAAACAAAAGAAAAATTCGGAGTACGAATTAAAATCCATAGAGTGGCCTGAAAGGAGGATAAAAGATGAACATCAATAAAAGCAAAACGAGGATAATGGAATGTAGTCGAATTAAATCAGGTGATGCTGAGGGAACTGGATTAGGAAATGAGACACTTAAAGTAGTAAATGAGTTTTGCTATTGGGGGACCAAAATAACTGATGATGGTCGAAGTAGAGAAGATATAAAATGTAGACTGGCAATGGCAACGACAGCGTTTCTGAAGATGAGAAATTTGTTAACATCGAGTGTTGATTTAAGTGTCAGAAAGTCGTTTTTGAAAGTATTTCTATGGGGTGTAGCCATGTATGGAGGTGAAACATGGACGATAAATAGTTTGGACATGAAGAGAATAGAAGCTTTCGAAATGTGGTGCTATAGAAGAATGCTGAAAATTAGATGGGTAGATCACATAACTAATGATGAGGTATTGAATAGAATTGGGGAGAAGAGAAATTTGTGGCAAAACTTGACTAAAAGACGGGATCGGTTGATAGGACATGTTCTGAGGCATCAAGGGATCACCTATTTGGTATTGGAGGGCATTGTGGAGGGTAAAAATCGTAGAGCGAGACCAAAAGATGAATACACTAAGCAGATTCAGAAGGATTTAGGTTGCTGTAGGTACTGGGAGATGAAGATGCTTGCACAGGGTAGAGTAACATGGAGAGCTGCATCAAACCAGTCTCTGGACTGAAGACCACAACAACAACAACAACAACAACAACAGGCACTTTATGGACTACTGCAGGAGCTATCTAAAACTTGTAGAAGACATTTTCTTGAGAGGTTTAGCATTTGTTACGTACATACCTCACTTTTATTATTAGCAATGTACAGGACAAAGCACAAGATATGTACGTAGCAGGTGGACTATGCCAGGAACCTTTAAACTCCACTGCATTTTCCTGCAGGACAACCAAAGTTGTGGCCCTAGTGAAACCTGGGAAACAGCCAACAGATGCAAAAAATTTCCGACCGATATCACTCCTATGCCGTCTATATAAATTTTTAGAGAGAATGATCCTCAATCGAATCTCGGACCAAGTTGACCAAACAATGATCACAGAACGATCGGGTTTGCACCCCGGGAGGTCGTGTTGTGGACAGATCTTGAACCTGATACAGCACATAGATGGATATGACGTGGGCAGATCACCGGTGTCACTTTTGTTGATCTTACTGCCGCATATGACACCGTAAATCACAGGAAACTGTTAACAAAGATCTATGCCACCACGAAAGACTTCCACCACACACAGTTTATGAGATGTCTGCTACGAAACAGACGTTTCTTTGTTACTCTACAAAACAAGAGGAGCCGATGGACGACACAGAGAAATGGTATCTCACAACGAAGTGTTGTCTATTACTTAATCTAATGACCTTGCTGAGAAAAGTAGAACTTTTGACGAGGTGAAGGTAAAAATCACAACAGTTCTTAAGGCACTATCTATTAGGATAGCAACTACCTGAAGCCAAACCCTTCAAAAACACAAGTGTGTGCATCCCACTTAAGGAACAGAGAGGCTCGGAGGAAACCGATGATAACCTAGAGTTGTCAACAGCTAATCCATTGTGACACCCCAAAATACCTCGGAGTGCAGAGAACCGTTCCCTCCCCTTCAAAGAGCACTGCACACGTGCAAAAATGAAAGTCCTTGCTAGGAATAACGTTATTAGGAAACTGAGAGGCATCAATTGGGGAGCACATCCACATGTCCTCCACACATCTGCCCTTTCTTTGTGCTTCTCCGCTGCTGAATATGCAGCACCTGTATGGCAGAAATCCAGCCATACCAAACAGGTAAATATTGCCCTAAATAAAACAGGACGAATTGTAAACTGTTGTTTACAGGCAACCCCTGTTCACAAAAGCTACAACCTCATGGGAGTAGCACCTCCAGACATCCGAAGGAGAACGGCAGCTGAAACAGAAAGAAAGAAAAAGGAGAGGGATCAAAGACACCCCTTTCTGGAAGAGAACATCAACCACAAAGACTCAAATTGAGGAAAAGTTCCCTCCGGACATCGCAACAAATTCAGACAACACCGGAAATCAGGACACAACTGTGGCATAGCTCGTCATCAGAGAAATATTAGGACAACCCCAAAGAAGATCTTGCTGCAGGTCATCCCCTCCCATGCGAGACATTGAAGATGCTCAATAGACTGAGAACTGAAGTATGTCGATGTAAGGTTAACATCAAAAATGGGGACATCTCAGGAGACAATCTGTGTGAGTGCTGTGAACCTCAAGACTACCAGCACCAACTCAACTGCGGGAAACTATCAGAATCTGCTTCCGTGGACGATCTGCTTGTCGTTAATGATAAATAAAGCAGTCCGTGCAGCGGAATTCTGGGCAGCACATGGTATGTAAATAAACACATATACATTGTAATTAATATATACATATATATATATATATATATATATATATATATATATATATATATATAATCTGTTCTGGAAAGGTATAAATATATAAATAAAAGGCTACTAATTGAGAAAAAGTAATTGTTGACAACTTATATAATCAATACGAGAGTCTTGTGGTAATGGTAACGATATTTTGAAAATCGAATCGCTTAGTATTTACCCCTCAGAAAATTTCTTTTTACCTCTCAGAGGGTAATTACTCCCAGGATGGAAACCACTGTCCTAACGTGTTCTGCTGGGTTCAGGTCAGAACTCTGGGAGGCCAGTCCTTTTCAGAAATGTTATTATCCACAAACCATTGCTTCACAGATGCTTATTTACGATAGTGTTCTTTGTCATGATGACACAGCCATGGTCTCCGAACTGTTACTCTACTATATGCAGTAGATAATGTAAATGCAGACGTCGTCATTTTGTTACAATAAAGTGCCAATTAATAGCACTTCGGTGACTGAAGCTTTTGGAAAACTATAACATAAAATACGAGGTTTCTTGCATCAGGGTTAGAGCATAGTGTAGTTGCTTCAGCCACTACGTTACGCAACAAAGGGCCGATTGGTGAAGAGTTCGCGTCCAGCCGTATGCTTTTCCTTTTTCCACCTTATCGTTTTCGGCAAGTTTGTGAAACTATTCTGTAATATTTGATGTTATGCGAATGTACCATAAGTGCGCCCTCTGTCAGGAGTGAGTTTGTTCGATATGGTGGTTTTTATACGTCCTTACTGCTTGGACATGTATCGTTCCTTTTCGTCTTATTACAAGGATACTCTTTTTCGTATACCACGAACAAAACAACATGATTTGTATATGATCAGGAAAGAAAATGTGCGTTGTAACAAAGCTAACGTAAGAATTCTACGCGGGTCCGTTTTCGTGGAGAAACTGCGTGGTTTGGGAACCGAATGAAACTGACAGCCGCAGCTGAAAAGTGCTGAGAGCGCAAAATCGCGCTGAGCACCTCTTGTGTGTGCCCGAGGCCCTGTCTCTCGTGACACTGGATAGACCACCTGCGTGCACGTCAACCTTAGCTGCCTCGTCACGTGTGCTTTAGCATTGACTTTACAAATATGTGGCCTATGAGGAACAAAAATTGGTTCAAACGGCCCTGAGCACTATGGGACTCAACACCTGAGCTCATCAGTCTCCTAGAACTTAGAACTACTTAAACCTAACTAACCTAAAGACATCACACACATCCATACCCGAGGCAGGATTCGAACCTGCGACCGGAGCGGTCGCGCGGTTCCAGACTCTAGGAGGAACTGCTCGAACATTGCACCCCATTGTTTTTAATTCACCACGCATAGTCACTGTGCCAGCCGGACTGATGGTAGCGCTTTGCAACTCGTAGGTGATTTTTTTTTCCGCTGATTTTATGCGACTTTTTTAGAACCAACTTCCGCAAAGCTCTATGGCCGTTGTCCGTTAGTACATGAGATCTGCTTCGTCTTGATTTAGCTGTGGACTCGATTTATTACTCGATTATGACATGATCTTCTTTCTTGAAAAAGGAATTTGAGGCGGAACTTCCCAAAATCAAGACATGCATAAGCAAACAACAAATATTTTAAAAATTTTGAGCCATAAAAACCGTCAAAACTATATTGCATACTTAGATGCAAATAATTTCTATGGCTGCGCAATGTCTCAATTTTTACCATTTAAAGATTTCATTTGGATGGATCCAAAGTTTCATACAACAGAAAAAATACTTAAATTCCAGAATGGCTGTATTTTCGAAGCTGATCCAGAATATCCAAGAAAATTACACAATTCACATCAAGATTTGTCTTTAGCACCATAAGGAGGTAATAAATTGTTGGCAATGCTAAATGACAAACAAAAATATGTGCTTCATACAGAAATCTAAAACTTTATTTAAATCTAAGATTAAAATTAAAGAAAATGCACAGTCTTAGCATCTGAACAGTCAGACTAGTTGAAAACATACATTGATTTTAACATAGAAATGGGAAAGAATGCCACCAATGAGCTTGAAAAAGATTTCTACAAGTTGATGAACAATTCGGTCTTAGGAAAAACAACGGACAACATTAGAAATAGGCAAAGCATAAAAATCATAACAGATCCACAAAAATATAGAAAATATACATCAAGAACGAATTATGAGCATATGACAGTATTTTCAGAAAATTTAGTAGCCATTCAAATCACAAAATACAAAGCTTATTCAATAAACCAGTTTATGTAGGAATGAGCATTGCAGACAGTTTGAAAATAAAAATGAAAGATTTTCATTATAATGTTATGAAACCAAAATATGGAGAAAATATTGATCTATACCATACAGATACTGATTCTTTCATTTACGACATAAGAACTGAAGCGTTCTGTAAATACCTGAAGACAACTCAAGACGAATTTGATATATATTTATGGAATTCTGCAAGTAATCAAGAAAGTTTTAGGAAAAGTATAGATGAAAATAGTGGAAAAATCATACTAGAGCATGTCAGTTTATGATCAAAAATGTATATAGTTGGCGAAAGAGAGGAGAAAAGGTCCAAAGAAGTCAAGAAATTAGTTTTAAAAAATGAAATCACTTTGGATGATTATATAAAATGTTTAGATGACAAAATTATACAGAAAAATGAATTTCATCACGTCATATAGACACAAATGGTACACAGACAAGAGCACTGAAATTCTTTTGAGTTCAGATGATGGTAAATGAGTTATATTACAAGAAAGAATTAGTATATTGCCATATGGACATTATAAATTAAATGCAAATAAAGTGGAAGATAATGAAAATTATTTCTTGAACGAATTAAACAGTTGTACAAGAGATAATAATAATTTCTTAAATGAGATAAACTATTGTACAGAAGATGAAGATAATTTCTTACAAGAGATTAAAATTAAAATAAAAAGAAATTAAATACTTTTCAATTTTTTTCAAGATATTGTAATTTTTGATGTGTTTCCAAATAAGATTTACAAACAAATTTTCCACAAAACATTAAACTTTTCGATAATCTCTTTCTTCATATTTCTGATAAATTAAATCTAATTTCTCGTCTTTTGAATAGTCCCAATTATGAACACACTTATAAGCTTTTTTAATTGTCTTTCCATATTTTTCACAATCAAAAGTTTTACTATGCCAGATACGAATTCATTCTATTTGCATATTTTTTATACAATCTTCACAACTGGAGTTTGAAGGCATATTACATTTTGTTATTATAATTTCTGTATGAATTTCTTTTTCTTGCCTGCACAATGGACAAATCATTTTATTTTTGCTCTCCATTTATAACCAAATAAGCACAGTAGAATTAAAAAATAAAAAGCAATTATTAAGGGTATACGGAACGCCCTATGCTTACAATGTTAAATTGAGCTAAAAGTTAGGAACATTTTCTCATTTGTTATTTGGATGATGCTCTTAATTTTTTCACAGAACGCAGAGATATGTTCTGCTTTTATACTGAATTATTAATTTTGAAAAAATAATGTATAGTTTTTCAGATATTTTAATTTTTCTAAATGTTAAAAAAAGTTATACATTTTAACAAGTATTTTAAAATTTACATCCATTAATACAAAATAATTCCACATATCTTTTAATTCAGATATATTAGAAGGTCTTAAGGAACAACTACAGAAAATTTCATCTTTCTACTATAAATAGGCCCTGAGAAAATGTACCTTATACACAAAAAAACTAAAGTTACAGGAAATTAGCTTCAAAGTTTTTACTTCAGTACAAGCTTGCTCCATAGCTTGTATCATCAGAATCGTCCAACAGGTTCCTCTTGATGGCTCTGCTATGCTGTCTAGCCATCTTTGAATATACTTTTATGGCATTATCTGAAGACCTGAGCCGTTCCTTGTCCAAACAAAGCATAGCTGCTGCAGTTCATAGTCATACACAGAGCCCCAACTTCTGCAGAACTTTGCACTTTGTTATATTGCCCTGACTGAATGATGAAACAGCATCATAAACGCCAAAGTGAAGTGTGTTTATATCCACAAACACAGTTTTAGGTAGTCTATTCCATATCACATGGTTCACATACTCATTTGGATTTTGAGTCCAGCCATGAAGACATTTCTTTAGTAGACTAATATCTGTGAGGTCTCGGAATATTGGTTTTATTTCATCCATTATGGCAGGTGGCAGGTGATGAGGCTGATTGTATTGTTTCTTAGTTACCTTGCCTCTTTTGTACTTGCACCAACTATCGTCTGTATGAAAAAACAGAGCCCAGACTGCTCTTCTCATTAATTCTGCATCTGCTGTATTCTGTCTTATTGCTAGACTACAGCACTTCTGAATATGATCTATTGTAGCAATTGTCAGTCTATTTTTCCCATCTGAAGTTTTTCCATCGCTCAATTTCTTGCCTTTCATACTAGCCTTGAGCCGTCGAAGTCTTGATCCCATTCTTTTCTGAAAATGGCCAACACACTCCAGTTTGGGAATTTTCACATCGTTACTATAGGGTCTCAGTTCCTCAATTTCTATGAAAACCTTTGACTCACCATCTCCAAAATAATTTATGTATCTAACGTTGTCCCATTTTACTGAGTGTTGATAAATACTTCTTACACCAGCAACTTCCATACGACCACTTGACCCATAGTAATTTGCCATGCACTCCTCTTCATGTTTATTTTTCATTTTCTCCTTGCATCTGCGATGCTTGGAAAGTATTGGCACGTCAACTACCTTACCAGTGTCCACACTTGTAGCTGTTACTACACCAGAGATGTGTGGCCTCTCTTCTGCCAGCTTCCATCAAAAGCTATGGACAAGTCTCTGCTATTATTATTTTCAGTAACTGCTTCCTCAACAGCATCTTTCATGTTTTCCTGTGCCACATCTTCTACAGCAGAGCCTATTGGAATTATGTATTTGTTAAATTTTGAAGGTGGAGGAGGGAGGTTCATCACACCACACAACATGGCACCTGCAGCCCTGCTCTTTCCTATACACCGTAATCCATAAACCAGTCTAATGTTTATATCGTATAGTTTACCTGCATCTGCAGTAACATGTGAGGAATTGAAGAAAGTAACACTGTGTTTGCAATAACTGCACATCAACTCTAATTCACAAGCAAGTCCTACATGTAAGTTTGTTTTCAATGAAACACCACATTTTCCACATTGTTTGCAGCACACATTGTTCGCCAAAACGTCTGATAATAGATAGACGTTAATTATCTCATATTTTGTAGTCCCAGCATTTAGTTTCTTGTATTCTTCTTCAATTCCAGCTAGTTTTCTTCTTGAAGCACTTTCCAGTGTAGTGGCAGCAGCATCACTCAATGTATCACTACCAGTGTTCAGGTTAGCCTCTACTGGGACATCAGATACTGATGAAGATGAATCAGACGCATTTTTAGTACACTTTACTTTCTTGCGCCAATGTACACGCTTTCTAAAAACCTTCAGCCTAGGTCTTGGCGTGTTGAAGGAAACAAAACTCAATGACTTCTCCACATGCGACTTTCACAACAATGACATGGATGTACTCACAAAGGAAACAATACAAATGGTGCAGAATCTATTGTCAATTGCCTAGCAGTGTAGCCAACAGAAAAGCTAACTCTCTTGTGCTCAATTATATCTCTGGCAAGGCTGTCTATATCAGGTACATTTCGCATCTCATATACAAGGTTTGGAACATCGTGTGTCGAAATTATTTTAAAAAATTATTTAAAATAGTCCTATTCACGTCATCCAATATTTTATACATGCTATTAAACGTGAAGTCTAATTTTTTCGAAAACGCATTTACCCAAAAATCGATTTTTTCATCGAAAAACTCATTCCGTATACCCTTAAATTTATTTATATATAAATGGGGCCACTTGTTGATCTAAAATATAACAACAACAGAAATGTTACAATAATTATCGATGAAAAAATGTTTGTGTTAATGAAAGCAAGTTGCTGATATTTTAGGATATGAATGCTCAAGGAATTTGTTTTCATTTGCTCTTGTTCACAAAAATTTCCATCAATATCTTTCAATTTATACATGGCTGGATTGGAGACCATAACACCTTCAATTTCGAAAAATTCTGTTGATCAATTGGCAGTGTATCCTTCTCAAAAATTACTTTCAAATTACTTATTCTCTATTTGTTGCCAATTTTAAATTTGGGCTTAGCATCCAGCAAATTTGTTAAGTAAACAGTGTTCAATAAGATGATTTCAGCTTCTTTATTTACGTCTTTTGTCGCCCTTTTTATAGTAGAACATAAACACTAAATGATGAAAAGAAACGAGATATGTTGAACATAAATGATGAATGCAAACAAGAATGGTTGAACAGAAATGTCCAACATTGAACATAAATGATGAATGCAAACATTGAATGATAAACATAAACACTGAATGATGAACATATGTGGTGAATGCAAAATAAAAAAACGATTATGGTCATTTTATTATAATAAGTGTTCGCGAAATACGATTCCAAAGTTATCAAAAAAGCAAGACAAAATAGAGGAGTAAAAGAGCAATTAAAAGAAAAGTTTAAGAAGTGGAAAAAACAACCATGAACAGAAAAATTTTAAATATATCAACGAGTTATTGATGAGAAGAAAAATAATTTAAATTTTCCTAACAAGAAGACAGAAATTAATATTAATATTGGTGATGGCTGGATTCATCCTAATTCCTCACAACTTTATATGAGTTTCGATATTATTCACACAGATTGAATAGATTGGTCTGCATATGATGGAAAATTACATATTAAACTGATTGACAATTATGTCTTGAAGTTGTTTGATATTATCACAATAAATACAGGAAACAATATTTTGTCTAGAATTGAACATACTTTTATTTCTTCTTCAGTTCTTATTCACTTAACTTCTTCTCTTTCAAATGAATTGGCTATGGAAGGTCATATTCTTAACACCGGATTATTAAAAACAAGAAAAATGAAGTTTCTTATCCTTTACAAGTTTTTGGTGTATTTTCAAAGATTATACAGAAACTTTGTTTGAAGGTGATTTGACTATAGTTTTCACTTTGAGTTCTAGTTCCGAAGATTCGATTTTTCAATGGTTTAGCAAATTTAAATATGGTACTGATGTTCCTGGTTCTTGTCCAAGAGAAGGGAAAATTGTTGTCAAAAATATGGAAATTCGTATTTGTGTTGTTAAATATGAACCAAAATTTTCGCTTGAATTAGAACAAGAAAGACTTAAAACCGAAAATTCCAATTACTTTCTTTGAATGCCAAACAACTGGATTTGATGGATTATATGGAAAACGAAATTTTGAACTAGATGTTACTAATTATTACAATTTTACTGAATTTGACATATCTCACTTTATTTTCGTTGTTTTCCAAACTAACCGAAAGAATAATGAGATGCTTGATTCTTCTTTATTTGACCACAATAAATTTGAAAGTTTCTATGTTAAAATGGAAGAAACGAACTATTCCACAAGAATTGTGGAATCTTGAATTGCCAGATAACTTTTTAAAAGCTTATAATGCTTTCAGAGATTTTAAAATAGTAACACACTTAAACAACAATTTGAATATGAGTCCATTCATTTTTATTCAAAATTATGCAATCTGTGTAATTAATATGTCTAAATGAATGAATGTTGTAAGTACTCAAAAAACAATGAAATTATGTGCATTCTTTAATGAAAATATTCCTAATGATACAGTTGCATATGTTATGTACGGTAAGAAGTATTTGACTTATGATTCACAGCATAGAATACTTGCTGAAAATATTTTACTGAAAACCTGAGTTCTTCAAAAATGAAAATTTTCTTCACATTTTCCATTTGGAAAACATTTTCATTTTTTCATTCTTTGTTTTTTCAATTTTTTCCAATCTTCATTTTTCAACTTTTTATTTTTTAAGTTGTTTTCTACATAAATATAAATGTCACTGAGTGGAAGCACTGAAGATCTATTGTCCAAACTCAACAATTATAGTAGTGGTTGCTCAGAAGGTTTTACAAAATTATTGGACCTGAAAGAAGATAAATCATATGAGATTTCAAAAGCAGAAATTTTGTCAACTAAATTTGGAGATAAGACATCATTAATTTTAAATGAAAAATATAAAATTACTCTTCTAGATCGATGTACTAAAATCCTTAGTAATGATGGAAAATTGGATAAACTTGAAAATTTCCATTTTGTTTATCAAGGTACACAAGTACATAAAAATTACTCAACTCACATTATTCTATTTAAGAAAAAGTGAATGATGTTTTTTCTTTGACTTAAATTTTCTTTATTTTGGTTTTCTAAGCTCTCAAACAGCCCAACTTTGCTTGTCTCTTTGTATGTAGAAATTTATTTTTATTTTTTAGAGATGGTCAAACAAGATTTTTTTTTTGATTTGGGGTTGAGAGGTACGAGAAATTGAATTCTGGGTTTGTGAACTTGAGATTTCATAAGTAGTAGTATACTGATGTGAGTTCTAGCTAAAAACAGCATCAGGGATGGTGCTGGCATCAGAACTCTCATGAGTATTCTACTCACTTGCCCATTTGCCTCGAAATTTCGTTAACTTTAACAGCGTAAATTTGACAATTAAATCGTTTTATTTCTCTAGCCTTCTTACTACGTGGCTACTGTGCTTGTAATGCATAAGAGTAGATAGAATTGTAAACGGTGTAGTTTTTGGATAACATTTACAAAAGTCTCTTTCCTTTGTTATCCTAATGGGGAAGTTTAAATTATTGCAAATTAAATTAAAAATTTTCAGATATCTGTCCGACTAAGTCTGTGGTGGAAGAGGGCAAACAGAAGTTTATAATGTCTCACAGTGGGCATGCACTGTACTTTAGGTGCCTTTAGGCGAACTGAGGATGTTTCCCAGCTTGACAGAGCACAAGTGACATATCTAATTGTTCGGCTTGACTTCCCCTACACTACTGTGCTAAGCTATAAACAGCGACTGCTTACAACCGGTATATATGAGATAGATACTTCACTGAGAATTAAGCTAATATCGTAATTTATGATTATTCTACTCAAAAATTTAATTTAATAACTTCATTACGGCTTTCTGTTCATATTTGAGTCAACTTTTACCATACATGTAGACTTGGTACTAACATGTATAACTGGTACTTCGTAGTTTAATTTTCATAACTATTTATGTTCCCATTAAAACTGTTTTGAAACAAAAACTAGTTTTTACATGTTACAAATTCGTGTCCAGTACAGCATTCTAAAAATTTAAAAAACCGAAATGCAAAATGGAAAACAAAACAAAAAATTGATGAATACATATTGTTATGACACTGATTTTTCTAATTTTAGTGGGTAACTTATCATACATTCCAGTACAGCTCTCAGAAAAAATTATGATTTCGATGAAGCTTATGTTGCAATCAGTGTTCTGACTGGACTGATGTGTCCCGCCATGAATCCAACCTCTTCATTTCAGAGTAGTACTTGCATTGTACATCCTCAGTAATTTTCTGAATGTATTCCAATCTCTACCTTCCCCTACAGTTTTTACCATCTACACTTACTTCTAGCACCATGAAAGTTATTCCGTGATTCCTTCACACACGAACTTTCATGCCCTCTCTTCTTCTTGTCAGTATTTACCATATGTTGGTTTCTTCGCTTATGCGGACAACCACCTCATTCTTTATGTTATCAATACACCTAATTTTCAATATTTTTCTGTATCACCATGTCTCAAATAATTCGATTCTCTTCGTTTTCCGATTTTCGCACAGTCCATCTTTCACTACCATACAATGCTGTGCTCCAAACTTACATTCTCAGAAATTCTTTCCTGAAACTATGGATTATATTTGCTACTAGTACATTTCTCTGGGCAAGGAAAGTCCTTTCTGAGAGTGCTAGTTCGCTTTTTATGTCCTCCTTGCTCCGTCAGTCATGGGTTATCTTGCTGCATTCGTAGCGGAATTCCTTAACTTCATCTACCTCGTGATCACCAATTTTGGTAAGTTTCTCGCTGTTCTCATTTTCTGCTACTTCTCATCATTTTTCGTCTTCCTATGATTTTCTCTCAATCCATATTCTATACTGATTATACACATTATGCAATTCTTCTTCATTTTCACAGACGATAACAATGTCATCAGCGAATCTTACCATTGATATCCTTTCATCCTGGATTTTAATGCAACCCGAACTTTTATTTCCGTCATAGCTCTTTCGATATATAGACTGAATAGTAGGCGCTGCGCTCCAGTCTTATACCCTTTTTAATCCGAGCACTTGGTCCTTGGTATTCCAATTTTATTGTTCTCTCTTTGTTCCTGTCCCTAACTCTGAGCATTATTTTATTATTTAAATCATTATTGACACAGATGCAGGCTTTGAAAAATCATCGTTTATGATGGCTGAAATTGAAATTGAAGTGTCGAATTCGTTGAATTCTCTATGCATGACTGTACTAACGCTATTTCAGATCCGTGCAGTTTTTGTTTCTCTACGAGGCTTCACCTACGTTCAAATGTGCGGTGGAGCTGTCTTTGCTTTCAGGAGCAGCCTTCTATAGGAATTGGAGAAACCGATCGCTCAAAGCCGATACTAGTATTTTAGTTATGCATTACTGGTATTCGTTTGGTCTCGGTTATAAAAGGTGATGTTTAATTTTTACTGATAATCGAATAAAAAACGAAATATGATGAGCTGTTAATTCTTTTTCATTTTTAAATAAACGTTTTTATTCCTAAAATTTACATTTGCCTGAAATTTTGTGTTATTAAAGAAAATGGGAGTAGCGACCAGCACTATTTTAATAACAATGCCGACAGAAATGAGAGACATACACATGGCATAAGAGCTGCTACGGCATTGTTGACTCACCCTGTTGGCGGTGTGTCGTGGGTTATTGTACGCGTGCAGGAGCAGGTGCTGTGTGCAATACTTGCGGATTGCATTGCATTGCACTGCATTGCAGAATGGCACCAACCTTAGTCTGAAAATATTTTTACAGAGCGACGTAGCTATGAAGTAGAATGCTTCATTTGCTTTAAAAGATTAAAGATTTCTCTGCTATTTCTACAAAATAATAAAACTGAACTAAACTCCGCTCGAACAGGCCACGAAGGCCCGACCGGCCGCGTGTGATCATTGCTTGTACAGCCCTCTCGCAGTGTCCGGAGCAAGTATGGTGAGTCTGACACACCGGTGTCAATGTGTTCTTTTTTCCATTTCCAGGAGTGTAGAAAGTAGCTGATCTGCTACCTGAGTCTACATAATATGCCTTTATCTGCTTGAGCCGTCAAAAACGGACAAGTTAATACGAAAAACAGAGTTCGAACCTAAATTTTTACCCTGCCGAAAGAGTGGTATGGTCCACGAATACAACATGATATTTCAGACGAGGTTCAAAAAGTATCAGCAGGAGATAGGTGATTTTTTTGTGGCATTCAGCTACTTACCACTAAGCAGTGATCGGTGGACGGACTAAGTTTCCTTTTCATTAATTAAAACTTCCGGGCTGAATTTCCGTGGTCCATATATAAAACTTCTTGTGCTTCCTGACGTTTCGTTGCCTACTGCGGGCAACATCTTCTGAGGTGAGTCGGCGACTGGCTGCTAGGCGCTGGAGGTCCCGCCTATATAGAGCACTTAGATGGCGCCACCACTCATCACGTGCTTTCGACTTTAGAACTATCTCTGGCTAGAACCATTTCTCTCGATTACAGGTAATCGATTGTCATTTCGTTGGTGCAAACTCGACAGCCATATCTTGTCTAGTTTTAATCCTTCTTCTTTTTTATTAAAATTATTTTTGTGCTTGTAGATCTCTATAGCTTCTCTATACATGCGGGTATAACAATCTGAGGTCCTAGCTATCACGTTTGTCTCACTAAATTTTACTTCGTGATCACCGTCTTTGAAAACGCGTTCCGCTACAGCTGATTTGTCAATTTGTCCCAATCTACAGTTCCTTTTGTGTTCCGTTATGCGGGTATTAACACTCCTTTTAGCTGTTCCAATATAAGCCATGCCACACCAACACGGAATTTTATACACACCTGGGGTGGCTAAGGGGTGACGTGAGTCTTTCACCGAACTTAAACTTTCACTAATTTTCTTGGTAGGTCGAAAGATTGTCTCCACTTGAAACTTGCACAAAACTTTCCCAATACGGTCCGTGACGTTATGAATAAATGGAAGAAAAACTTTTCCAGCCGACGGTTGTTGTTGTCGTGTATTTTCGGACACTTTTCTTCTAGGGTGGAGTGCTCGATCTATCTCGTTGTCAGTGTACCCATTTCTCTTGAAAGCCGTTGGCAGATGACTTAATTCATCTTGCAAATAGAAGAAGTTTTATATATGGACCACGGTAATTCAGCCAGGAAGTTTTAATTATTGAAGACGCTGGCCGTGAAAGTTTACATGTTATGATAAGTTTCCTTTTATTTGCCTCTTTAATTTAATAGTTTCATGCTATGTATGTTGAAACTGATAGAGTCAATTTTTTTTTCAATCTGTGTTCGATTTTTATGTTTATTACAGGCAATAATAGAAATAAGAAAAAAAACGAAAATGGGTAACTTCAGAAACCTGTTATTTTCAGCGGTTTTTACAGTTAGGTTAAAGTGGCGTGAAGAAAGAAACAATATAACCGAAAACCGGTCGTTTCAGCGACAACCGCCATCGCTATGTTTGTAACGGACCTGCTGTTGAACCGCAGCAGACACCGCTGTTGTCTGGTCCGATACTATAAGGCCGTGGGCCGGCGCCGGTCACGGGGGACGTAACTCGAGCGGCTGGCGAGCTGTGAGGCGATGCCCAGCAGCAGCGGCTAGGGCCGGGTAGGTGAGACCGCTTGCGCCAAGTTGAGGCTGCGGTCCAGCGGGTAGCACGCGGCACGCAGTGGGCGGATCGCTCGATAACTTTAAAGGGGCGCTGCCGCGCGCCACTATGGCCGTAGTAGTGGGCCTGGCCTCGCTGTGCGTAGCGCGTGCTGCCAAACAGAGTAAGAGAGAGAGAGGGTGGGAGGGAGGGAGGGGGGACCTGCCGTACGTGGCCGTGCGGCCTACGCGGCCACATCGATTCCGCGCTGCCACGGCCACGGGCCGCTAGCGGGTCAAGCGCGGCGGTCACGACCCCTCACGCGGCAGCCAGTGAAGCGCTCGCGAGGACCTCTGTCGGCGCCCATTCACAACCACCCGGAGCGGCTGCCATCGCATCACCGCTAAGTCAATGGAGTGTACAATCCAACACTCGCTATTTTTTTTTTCGGTCCTCTTCGGCTGTATACTGCCGGCCATTACAAAAGCTACACCAGGAAGTATCCTTGAGCCGTGGCACGGCAATACGATTTACCTTTCCGCGAATATCTAAGTCTGCATCTACACGATTACTTTGCAATTCACAATTATATATATATATATATATATATATATATATATATATATATATATATATATATATATATGTTGTTGTGGTCTTCGGTCCTGAGACTGGTTTGATGCAGCTCTCCATGCTACTCTACCCTGTGCAAGCCTCTTCATCTCCCAATACCTACCGCAACCTACATCCTTCTGAATCTGCTTAGTGTATTCATCTCTTGGTCTCCCTCTACCATTTTTACCCTCCACGCTGCCCTCCAATACTAAATTGGTGATCCCTTGATGCCTCAGAACATGTCCTACCAACCGATCCCTTCTTCTAGTCAATTTGTGCCACAAACTTCTCTTCTCCCCAATCCTATTCAATACTTCCTCATTAGTTATGTGATCTACCCATCTAATCTTCAGCGTTCTTCTGTAGCACCACATTTCTAAAGCTTCTATTTTCTTCTTGTCCAAACTATTTATCGTCCATGTTTCACTTCCATACATGGCTACACTCCATACAAATACTTTCAGAAATGACTTCCTGACACTTAAATCTATACTCGATGTTAACAAATTTCTCTTCTTCAGAAACGCTTTCCTTGCCATTGCCGGTCTACATTTTATATCTTCTCTACTTCGACCATCATCAGTTATTTTACTCCCCAAATAGCAAAACTCCTTTACTACTTTAAGTGTCTCATTTCCTAATCTAATTCCCTTAGCATCACCCGACTTAATTCGACTACGTTCCATTATCCTTGTTTTGCTTTTGTTGATGTTCATCTTATATCCTCCTTTCAAGACACTATCCATTCCGTTCAACTGCTCTTCCAAGTCCTTTGCTGTCTCTGACAGAATTACAATGTCATCGGCGAACCTCAAAGTTTTTATTTCTTCTCTGTGGATTTTAATACCTACTCTGAACTTTTCTTTTGTTTCCTTTACTGCTTGCTCAATATACAGATTGAATAACATCGGGGTTAGGCTACAGCCCTGTCTCACTCCCTTCCCAACCACTGCTTCCCTTTCATGCCCCTCGATTCTTATAACTGCCTTCTGGTTCCTGTATAAATTGTACGTAGGCTTTTGCTCACTGTATTTTACTCCTGCCACCTTCAGAATTTGAAAGAGAGTATTCCAGTCAACATTTTCAAAAGCTTTCCCTAAGGCTACAAATGCTAGAAACGTACGTTTGCCCTTCCTTAATCTAGCTTCTAATATGAGTCGTAGGGTCAGTATTGCCTCACGTGTTCCAACATTTCTACGGAATCCAAACTGATCTTCCCCGAGGTCGGCTTCTACTAGTTTTTCCATTCTTCTGTAAAGAATTCGCGTTAGTATTTTGCAGCTGTGACTTATTAAACTAATAGTTCGGTAATTTTCACATCTGTCAACACCTGCTTTCTTTGGGATTGGAATTATTATATTCTTCTTAAAGTCTGAGGGTATTTCGCCTGTTTCATACAGCTTGCTAACCAGGTGGTTGAGTTTTGTCAGGACTGGCTCTCCCAAGGCCGTCAGTGGTTCCAATGGAATGTTGTCTACTCCGGGGCCTTGTTTTGACAGGTCTTTCAGTGCTATGTCAAAGTCTTCACGCAGTATCGTACCTCCCACTTCATATTCATCTACATCCTCTTCCATTTCCATAATATTGTCCTCAAGTACATCGCCCTTGTATAGACCCTCTATATACTCCTTCCACCTTTCTGCTTTCCCTTCTTTGCTTAGAACTGGGTTTCCATCTGAGCTCTTGATGTTCATGCAAGTGGTTCTCTTATCTCCAAAGGTCTCTTTAATTTTCCTGTAGGCAGTATCTATCTTACCCCTAGTGAGATAAGCCTCTACATCCTTACATTTGTCCTCTAGCCATCCCTGCTTAGCCATTTTGCACTTCCTGTCGATCTCATTTTTGAGACGTTTTTATTCCTTTTTGCCTGCTTCATTTACTGCATTTTCATATTTTCTCCTTTCATCAATTAATAGAAGACAGATGAACGTTTATCACTGGCTGACACGCAAATGGCATGCTCCGTACGCTCGCGGCTGCTTTGCTTGCCTTCTTTTTTTTTTCTTAATTACGTGGCTTTCACCGCGAGCTGCCGCTACCACTCTGATGTTGTAAGAACTAATGCACTACATCCATTGGCGTCCGTATGTGACACTTGTCATGGCCAACAACATTCTCTCTTGTTATTTGCTTCCTGTAGCTGGTATCGGGTCACTGAATACCTCACACTAGAGGGTACACGATATATTATTCTTTATTATCTACCGTTTCTGTCTTATACTTCTCAAACGAATCAGGGTAACTCGGTTTTGGGCGTCTGTCATCTCCTATTGATTGTTAATCGATGACTGGGTACGTTACAATCTTTATCTTTCACTAATTAACTACACAACTAAACTTCACTACATCCTCGACCGTCAGCATAAAAATGAATGAAATGTCCGACAGGTGTTGAGAAAGAAAGTGGGAACAATCATTCAACCGGTCATCCTGGCTCTTTTTCATGGAACTTGGAGAGCTTTAATAACTTTATCGCCGTGTGAGCGTTTATCACTGGCTGTCACCCAAATGGAATGCTCCGTATGTCTATGGAGGTCACCCTGTTGTTGGTTGGTTGGTTGTTTTGGGGAAGGAGACCAGATAGCGCGGTCACCGGTCTCATCGGAATAGGGAAGGACGGGGAAGGAAGTGGGCCGTGCCCTTTCAAAGGAACCATCCCGGCATTTGCCTGAAGCGATTTAGGGAAATCATGGAAAACCTAAATCAGGATGTCCTCCCGAATGCGAGTCCAGTGTCTAACCACTGCGCCACCTCGCTCGGTCACCATGTTGTATTTGTTCGCGTTCTTCAAAAGGAGCCGTGAGAGTTCTTGGACAGTCTGTGGCGGAACAGAAAGACCACGAACCCGTGTGTCATGCATGTCCCACATATGTCCGACATATGCCCCAATGGGGATTAGGTCGGTACTCAACACCGGCCATTCCATTACTTCAATGTCCAGGCTTCACAAGACATTCCTTGACTCCTGCTTCATGGGTCTTGCCATTAGAAGAAATTCAGAGCAATCAGCGTGGGAAGCAACCAACAAACCGTCCAACAGGATCTACTCAGCGTACTGCCTGGTGGTGAGGCGACGATGTACCACATTGGTTATCAACAATGAAGCTTCCCCACAACATCACAGAACCGTCTAAATCTGTAGATTTCCTGGAGGGAGGTGCCGTTCACCAAGCGTCTCCACATACTAACACGACCATTACGTCCTGTTAGAGGATATACGTACTCGTGTGTGAATAACACTTTTCGCCAGTGACGAAGTTGCCAGTTGACATGGGAACGGCAGAACTGAAGGCGGATTGCAAGATGTTTTCTGTCGTGTCAAGCGGTGTTCTCGAACAGGACGTCTGAGTCCTATGGTCCCTTCTCCTAATCTGATTATTACAGTCAAATAGGACACAGTGACCCCAGCGGCCCTTCTGAGATCGTCTTTCTATGCTCTGGCGGTAGCCTGGCAACGCCGCAACGCTTAAATGGGTGGATATCGGTCTTCACGTGGTGTTGTAATACGCCGGTGAACGTGTTCAACGCACCTTGTACACTGATCTGTCTCCCTGTAGCGCATCCACAACCTGTGGTGAGAAGTGGAGAGAGACTGCGATCTGCAACAACACTGCATTGCTTTAAAATGTCCCACTACATGTGCTTGGTCGAATACAACGTGCATAAATGACAACTGCTATCTGTGCACCTCACCAGAAAACGCTATGACGAAGGTACTCACTTCTGTTTGACGGGTCATCTGACATTGTAAAGCATGACACAGCCAATAGATGGCGAATGATTTTAACTGTTAGGTACACTGAAAGCGAAAATCTCATGCTATGCAGTAAGACCACAGGTACCGCCTGTATCGAAATAGATTTAACATACCGGATATTGATATTCGTGTTCCCGTGTTTCTTTTGAACTGCGCATAATAGATAGCAAATGAAAACGAGATACACTCCTGGAAATGGAAAAAAGAACACATTGACACCGGTGTGTCAGACCCACCATACTTGCTCCGGACACTGCGAGAGGGCTGTACAAGCAATGATCACACGCACGGCACAGCGGACACACCAGGAACCGCGGTGTTGGCCGTCGAATGGCGCTAGCTGCGCAGCATTTGTGCACCGCTGCCGTCAGTGTCAGCCAGTTTGCCGTGGCATACGGAGCTCCATCGCAGTCTTTAACACTGGTAGCATGCCGCGACAGCGTGGACGTGAACCGTATGTGCAGTTGACGGACTTTGAGCGAGGGCGTATAGTGGGCATGCGGGAGGCCGGGTGGACGTACCGCCGAATTGCTCAACACGTGGGGCGTGAGGTCTCCACAGTACATCGATGTTGTCGCCAGTGGTCGGCGGAAGGTGCACGTGCCCGTCGACCTGGGACCGGACCGCAGCGACGCACGGATGCACGCCAAGACCGTAGGATCCTACCCAGTGCCGTAGGGGACCGCACCGCCACTTCCCAGCAAATTAGGGACACTGTTGCTCCTGGGGTATCGGCGAGGACCATTCGCAACCGTCTCCATGAAGCTGGGCTACGGTCCCGCACACCGTTAGGCCGTCTTCCGCTCACGCCCCAACATCGTGCAGCCCGCCTCCAGTGGTGTCGCGACAGGCGTGAATGGAGGGACGAATGGAGACGTGTCGTCTTCAGCGATGAGAGTCGCTTCTGCCTTGGTGCCAATGATGGTCGTATGCGTGTTTGGCGTCGTGCAGGTGAGCGCCACAATCAGGACTGCATACGACCGAGGCACACAGGGCCAACACCCGGCATCATGGTGTGGGGAGCGATCTCCTACACTCGCCGTACACCACTGGTGATCGTCGAGGGGACACTGAATAGTGCACGGTACATCCAAACCGTCATCGAACCCATCGTTCTACCATTCCTAGACCGGAAAGGGAACTTGCTGTTCCAACAGGACAATGCACGTCCGCATGTATCCCGTGCCACCCAACGTGCTCTAGAAGGTGTAAGTCAACTACCCTGGCCAGCAAGATCTCCGGATCTGTCCCCCATTGAGCATGCTTGGGACTGGATGAAGCGTCGTCTCACGCGGTCTGCACGTCCAGCACGAACGCTGGTCCAACTGAGGCGCCAGGTGGAAATGGCATGGCAAGCCGTTCCACAGGACTACATCCAGCATCTCTACGATCGTCTCCATGGGAGAATAGCAGCCTGCATTGCTGCGAAAGGTGGAGATACACTGTACTAGTGCCGACATTGTGCATGCTCTGTTGCCTGTGCCTATGTGCCTGTGGTTCTGTCAGTGTGATCATGTGATGTATCTGACCCCAGGAATGTGTCAATAAAGTTTCCCCTTCCTGGGACAATGAATTCACGGTGTTCTTTTTTCAATTTCCAGGAGTGTAGATGAAAAAGTAAGTAAATTGTTTATTATTTCAAAAGTAGTCAACATAATTGTTAATACATTTATCCCAATGTGAGACAAGACGGACAATGCCTCCATGGAAAAAAGTTTGCGTTTGCCTACGGCACGATGATTGTACCCAGACGAAGGAAATCGACGGCTACGAATGTCTCTTTTCAGGGCTCCAAAAATATATACATCACGTGAGGACAGATCGGGACTGTATGGATAATGTCTAAGAGCTTCCCAGTGAAACTTTTGCAGCGTACTTCATACAAACTTGGCAACACGTCAGCGGGCCTGATCTCACCCGTTGGTATTACCATACGAGGGTAATCCCAAAAGTTAGGTCTTCTATTTTTTATAAGTACATAGACCTGTTTATTTCTACAATGGTTTACATCAGTTTACAGCTTGAACACTTAGCTATTTTTTGACATAATCACCATATCTGTCGATGCATTTTTGTAGACGCTGTGGCAGTTTTTGCATGCCCGTGTGATATCAGCTCGCCGCCATGCTGTTCAGAATGTTATGAACCTCTTCTTTCACCTCGTCGTCGGAGCTGAATCGCTTTCCGGCCAAATGTTCTTTTCACCTAGGGAACAGGTGATAGTCACTGGGCGCCAAGTCAGGACTACAGGGTGGGTGAGTGATTATGTTCCACTGAAACTGTCGCAGGAGAGCAACGGTTTGCCGAGCGATGTGTGGACGAGCGTTGTCATGAAGAATGTATACGGCCTTGCTCAACATTCCTCTTCTCCGGGCCTGAATTGCCCGTTCGAGTGTTTTTTCAGTCTCACAGTACATGTCAGCGTTAATTGTGGTCCCAGTGATTTATCTCCCACGACGAGGTGAACGAAGAGGTTCATAACTTTCTGAACAACATGGCGGCGAGCTGGTATGACATGGCCATACAAAAACTGCCACAGCGTCTACAAAAATGCATCGACAGTTATTGTGATTATGTCGAAAAATAGCTAAGTGTTCAAGATGTAAACTGATGTAAACCATTGTAGAAATAAACAGATCTATGTGCTTATAAAAAATAGGAGAGATAACTTTTGGGATTACCCTCGTATTTTTGGATCACTGAAGAAAGACATTTGTGGCAGTCGAATTGCTTTGGACGAAGAAGTGCACGCCTGGGAATTGATCGTCTTGTCTCACAGTGGAGATTACGGTCATGGCGATTACTTATTAAATAATGGACAGTTTACTTACCTTTCTCCATCTTCCTTGTTTTCATTTGACTGACCCTACTGTTTTAACTTGAGACAAGTAAACATATCGGAAACAACGCATGGTACGAAACAAAATGTTCTAGGTGAAAATTTCTTATTAGTAAAGAGGACATCTGTCAGTGCTACAGCTGTCCACCTCCCAAGAACCCCTCCTGTGTTGGCAGGGACAACGTTATATTTTCAAATGGGACCCCCGCACCCATATCACCCCGCACCCACCATGTTATTGCCTATTTGAATTATACGCCAAGAAGTACTTAAGGTTTACTCAAACTATTGTTTTTCATTCGTAGCAGAATCCACTTCAACCGTCAAATATAAAGTTAGCGTGTTTGTGCAATTAAGAACCAACGCATTTGGTTCTATATTTCATTATCGATGTAAATGTAAACCTTTAAGATCTAACGGTTGATTCTTATGAACGAAATTCACATTAGCGTTGCAAAGTTGGTCGTACAGTACAGTATGGTTAGCCGTTTCAAAGTCCGTTTAGAAACTACGTTTAGCGTGATACAGACTCAAAGAGGCGTAATAGTTTTCTGTCCCCTTGCCTCCCGCTATTGGGGTGCTTGATTTCGGTGAGTGTCCGTGGCAGGTCGCCTGTCTCTGTCACTTGACAGACATTTTACTTTACTTCCAGGGTCGTCGTCTACATTCCACCGGCAGCCGCGAAGTGTCCAGCACGAGAGGTAAGGCGGTTGGGTGAAAACGCACACCAAAATCAGTGACACTGATGGCGGTGTTCTAGCGCGGTCACGGAAGTTAGGCATTCCAGTGGTTTGGGGACTCCTCCCAATCATCCGTGTAGGGAACAGAAAACTACATTACCATAGAAGTAGCTTATCTGCTACAAATGTCAGTGTGTAGCCTTAGTATTTGTACTGTACCATCACTTCTGAAATACTCAAGTGACGTGTGAACTTCACTATCAATCTTTACAACACAAAGATTTACATTTACAGCTCCAATGAAATGAAGAATCAAATGTGTCGTTTCTTAATGCAACAACAAACACACCTGAAACTTCCTGGCATATTAAAACTGTGTGCCCGACCGAGACTCGAACTCGGGACCTTTGCCTTTCGCGGACAAGTGCTCTACCGACTGAGCTACCGAAACACGACTCACGGCCGGTACTCATAGCTTTAATTCTGCCAGTACCTCGTCTCCTACCTTTCAAACTTTACAGAAGCTCTCCTGCGAACCTTGCAGAACTAGCACTCCTGAAAGAAAAGAAGGTAGGAGACGAGGTACTGGCAGAATTAAAGCTGTGAGTACCGGCCGTGAGTCGTGTTTCGGTAGCTCAGTTGGTAGAGCACTTGCCCGCGAAAGGCAAAGGTCCCGAGTTCGAGTCTCGGTCGGGCACACAGTTTTAATATGCCAGGAAGTTTCATATCAGCGCACACACCGCTGCAGAGTGAAAATCTCATTCTGGAAACAAACACACCTGATATTTGCTGATTCGTGGGACGCTGCTTGGGGACGACAGGTCCTCAATCGTATAGTATTGAGAAAAATTCGATCAATTTTTAGTTTGTGTCGTCCAGGTGTAACAGTAGACACCCAGGCTAGCTTACAATGGAGAGCATTGCTGCTCAGGTTGCCTTTCTTGTGCAACGCTATTCGTGTCTTTTGGCACTATGTTGGGTAACTAGTTACAATACAAAACAAAGAGTGTGGCTTGAGAATGGACGAATCAGCCCGAAACCGGTACCCACAGAAACAATAAATTATAGATTCATGCAACTGAAACGGACAAGATAAAAATTTTCAAAGTTTTTCTCAGCACTTGAATGGTAATCAATGATCTGAGTTGACCGTACGTACTTTTTGGCTTAGAATCCGAACATGCAATAAAAATGGAGGGGGTGGGGGGTGGTTCCCATTTCCCCACACAGGAGATGGTGTTAGGAGGTGACCAGTTTTAGCGCAGACTAATGCTTAACTTTACACCTACTTTTTTTTTCCTGCGATGCGAAGTTTTCGAGACATTTATTTGACTCAAGTTAAAACAAACATTGTGTATATATAAATCATATTATTGTGTTATTACTTCATACTATGAAAAGTTGTCATTGGCATACACAACAAAATATTACGTGTATACCGCCGATTATGGGTAACACCCGATACTAGCCAGGTAAAATAAAAAAAAAACTGCTACCAGCATATTGAACATTTCTAGCAGCTGCAGAGCAGCAAATGTACAACACAGTCCACTGTATTATGTCCCTGTGTAAGGTCGGAAGGAAGGAAGAAAGGAAGGAAGGAAGGATGGATAGAAGGAAGAAAGATTGGGCTTAACATCCCGTTGACACAGCGGTCGTTACAGGCTGAGTAGTACCTTGGGTTGTGTCCAGGATGGGCAAGCATATCGGCCGTGCCATTTCAAAGGGACCATCCTAACTATTGGGGCGTTGAGATCAGAAACAGGACTTATCATTTTCGTGTATATACGTTATTACTGTAGTTAGTATTTTCACACGATTCCTCATCTGTTGGTTCTAAAATGGGACTTGTTCTGTATTTTTTTTCCCTGTCAAAACCAGTGTTGAAATTATGTTTCGTAGAAAGTGGACTTGTCACAGAGAGAAGTCCCTATACCGCACGAAAGAACGTGAGGCGTGAGGGCAGCACTGTAACGGTTTGCAGTAATCAGCTGTGAGATTTCAAAACGGCTTCGGTGATGGAACAGTCAGACGAGTCCGATGACGATTTACATGAATTTAGAAGGAAGACAAGACGCCCTGAATTGTGGAAGAGGAATGTAATTAAACAAAAGGAGATCAAGGGCACGTTGTGAAAAACTTGTACAAGGATTTCATGCAGAACGTACCTGTTACACACATACCGGTAACTGACATCTTCTGTTTGCGGCAGCCGTGGTTATTTATAATTGGTATTCATGGATTTCCTTATAACAAAACTTTCATTTATACGTTCGATGAAGTAACTGCTAAGTAGGGTCCTAATGCAGTGGTTTATGGATTTCATAACTAAACATGTAGCCTCTAGTGCAGGCTGTTCCAACCGAGCTCCAGGAAGCCGGAGCGCTCCGGAGCGCTCACTGCGGCAGCTCGGAGCCCGCGTGGAGGGGGAAAGCGAACTCACTGCCCCCTGGCCGAATGCAGCCGCAACTGACGCAATAATCCGTGTTCAATGACAGCTATGACTAGCCGCGGGAGCCCTGTACCTCTATTGGAGGATACCTTTCTATTCATTGAGAGGAATGGTCGTGCCCAGTGTCTTGTATGTCATAAAGTATTTAATTCTGCGAAGAGGTACAGTATACAACGACATTATACACGTCTTCAAGCAGCGCATTACTATCAGGTAGAAGGCGTTGCACGCACAGAACTGGTAGCCAGGCTTACGAACGACATACCAGGAGACGTAAGTTTAAAAACGGTTTCGTAATACGGAGGATATCAAAACATGGAACATAGTTCATGTTCTGTAACGCGTTTATAGTTGTCATGTGAATGAGAGCGGAGAAAACACTACTGAATCTGCAATTCGAGAAAGCTACAGGGTCGCTCACATCATTGCGACGAGAGGCAAGCCGTTTTCGGTGGGACCACTCGTAAAATCGTGCATGGTAGCAGTTGCAGAATGTTTGTTTCCAAGGGAGGTGCAGTCAATTGAAGGGGTTTGCCTATCGATGCAAACAATGTCTCGTCGAATCCTGGACATGGCAGCGGATTTAGAGACACAGCTCAGGAAAAAGACGGAGAGCTTTGTTGCATTTTCGCTAGCGCTTGACGAAAGCACCGGCATATCGGACTGTGCTCAGCTTGCAGTCTTTGTGCGTGGTGTCGACACGGAGCTGCAAGTAACTGAAGGACTCTTGGCTGTGGTACCACTCGATTACACCGCAATAGGACGTGACATTTTTGGAGCTGTTTGTGAATCAATGGACAATATGAATTTGCCATGGGAATAAGCTCCATTCTGTAGCGACAGACGGTGCACCACAAATGATCGGGCGTCACCAATGTTTTACTTCTCGTTTGAAAAATAAACTCAGGGACGAATTCGGGAAAGACATTTGGACTCTTCATTGTTTCATTCACCAAGAGGCACTGAGTGCTGGAACAGTAGAGCTTGGTGGCGTAATGAAAGATGTCGTGAAGTGTGTGAATTTTGTGCGGCGTCACGGTATGAATCATCGCCAATTCAAAGGATTCCTGAAAGATATGGAAGCAAAGTATGGGGATATACCTTACCACAGTACAGTACGTTGGCTGAGTCGGGGAAAAGTTTGATGTTTTCTTTGCCATTCGTGAGGAAATATCCCTTTTTCTCGAAATGAAAGGGGCAGAAATACGTTGTCTGAAAGATATAAAATGAATGTCAGACCTGGCGTACCTAGCTGACATAACTATGGATCTGAATAATTTAACTCTGTCATTGCAGGGCAAAGGGCATCTAATCGTTGACATGAACGACCAGATCAAAGCGTTCATGGAAAAGTTACGTTTATTTGAGAGGCAGATGAGTAATAGACATTTAACGTTTTTAATCGTCTTGCTTCTTTAAAACTACCTGAAGGTATTACTTTTGGCGATTACCAAGCAAAGTTAAAGCAGCTCATCACGTCGTTTCAAACACGATTCCGAAACCTCACTAATTTGGGAATGGAACTTAAGGTGTTCAGCACTCCTTTTTCAGTTTCCCCCGATGACTTGTCGTCGTCATTTCAATTGGAGATTATTGATTTGCAAAATTCAACTTTGTTGAAAGAGAGGTACTACAACACCTTGGATTTGTCACAATGGTATCGTTCATGACAGCGAAAAACATTTCCCAAGCTTCACAACAATGCCGCTCAGATCATGTGCTTGTTTGGATCTACGTATTGTTGTGAGCAGCTTTTCTCAGCAATGAAAAGAGTAAAAAGTACGGAACGATCGTTTCCTCAGGATGCAACAATAAAGGCCATCCTCTGCATTAACACTGCGAACACTTTGACGCCTGATATTTCCGATCTTGTAATGGAAAGGAACTGTCAAGCTACAGAGGCCCATTAAATTTAATATGCAATTTCTTGTAAAACAGTTGTTGTTTATTTATTTCCTGAACACCATATTTCCTGGTGTAGCATGTCACCACGTCTTAGCAGCTAAGAGTATGAGGTTGTCGATCTTGTAAGACGCAGCTGGCACATGAAAACGCTTGCCCTCCTGCCGCCTGCCTCAGCCAGCCGTGCCACGTGCCGGCCCGCTTGAATCGTCACAGCCAGCGACACGGCTCCCTGGAGCAGGGAGCGCTCCGCGGCTCACAACGGAGCCGACGAGCTGGAACAGCCTGTTCTAGTGTGAGAACGCTGTATGTATTTTCAGATGCCTGAACAGGACAGAATAGGAATCGCACAATGCTTCAATTTTGGTACACTTTAGTTCATAGTGGTAGATTTTCCAACGTTTTACACATGTTCCCAATCCGTGGGCATTCCTACAACGCCTCTGATAGGGACTTTACAAGTCTGGAATTACGGAAAAGGAGGAAGGACACAGTGTATGCTCCCCACCAATGGTTCACAGCACTACAGAAAGCAAGATAACGCATGCATATTGAACTACGCACACAAGACGAATTTCTTGACTATCAGAAACATCTTGATTCATTTTTTAAGAAGTCTGTAACTGTGACGAGAGAAAAATGTGCTGTGAAACGTTACGAACAATTTGAGTACACTGACTAGTCAAAATGCGTCTCTTTTCACCCAATAGGAGTGGAATGGTGAAATATGATTTTCGTCTGATTAAGGCTGGGACAGTCCCTCATTTCCATAACGTGCCGAGAGCATACATGGACGTCATTCCACTGAAACCTGAGAAACTGAAGGATACTGCACGCATGATTGACGTTATCCCTTTGCAGTTTTTGAGTTTTTTGATAGCCTTCTAAAGCAATACGACATTAATAAACTGACTGGTGCAGAGGACGCCAATGAATCTGGAAGTGAAGTTTGGGACAGTGACCAAGAGTGACAAATTTATGAACATATATCTCTGTCCATATAAAAAGGGTTGTTCAATAAGTAAAAGTGGAATTAACTCTCCCACGTTACTTGTGTATGACCATGTTGAAATGATTAAAAATAGTATTTTGCTTGTAGATGTGCTATTTTGTTTCTTTATACGACATTACAGTACAACGACTGTTGTTTAAATCAAAAAGGGGATATATCAGTCATTTTCTTATAACATTGAATCCTTCCTTACGAGTCTGTGGGACTAAGTATAAGGTTTGGGAATAATGCTATGTCCGAATCTCGTGGTCGTGCGGTAGCGTTCTCGCTTCCCACTCCCGGGTTCGATTCCCGGCGGGGTCAGGGATTTTCTCTGTCTCGTGATGACTGGGTGTTGTGTGCTGTCCTTATGTTAGTTAGGTTTAAGTAGTTCTAAGTTCTAGGGGACTGATGACCATAGATGTTAAGTCCCATAGTGCTCAGAGCCAGCCAATAATGCTATTCAGAGTTATACAGTTTTTTCCGTATATAACAGAACAACAGTTGAGTGACCTATCCCCTTCTTGATCTCAACGCCTCAGTTGCTTGGAGCGATTTAAGGAAATCCCGGAAAACCTAAATCCGGATGGCGGGACTCGGGTTTGAACCGTCGTCCTTAGACTGCCAGTCCGATGTGCTGACCACTGCATCACTTTGCTGGGTTGTGGGGTCCAGTGGTTGTCTGCGTACCCTAATGAAAGTCGTGTACAATAGTGGTCGAAAATCTGGTTCAATTCAGAAAAATTTAGTGATTATGAGTTGGTGGTGTTTTGTGCAAGTGGCGAGCAGCGAGGTGTCGTCATTGGATGCTGGGCACAGTGCTGGAGCGGAGCCCGTTTTTATGCTGCCGCTCCAGGACGCGCCCGAGGCCCGGTAGGCGGGCGGGGGCGGGGGTGAGGGTGGGGTGAGCGGTCCGCAGTGGCGCCGCCGCCCCCGCACCACACGGCCGCTCAGCCCGGGGCACGTCCATTACGTCACGCCGGCGTCAGACAGCGGCGCACACGCGCGGCGGCCAATGGCGAGCGCGGCGGCGCGATCAATACTCAATCAGCATGTCAGAGCGTAATGCGGGCCCGTGCCGCGCCGCACCGTACTCACGACCACGGCCGCGATTTGGGTCACGACCGCGCGCAGTGTGCGGCCGCGGGCTCCAGCCGGCCGTAAGCCGGCACACCGCCGGACGACCGCCGGTGTCACTGCGCTTCTCTCCGTTGTGCCGTCAGGCAGCCAGACACCGCGAGGACCCCTTGCGGCACAAGGGATGCGCCTAAATTCTCTTTCCGTTGAGATATTCGTCCCGTTATACGAGAGTCACTTCAAAAGAGATGCACAATGAGGTGTCAGGTCAGAGCTGTGTTCTGAACACAATTTCGACACAAGGCAGCTCAATAGGCTGTGGCGTAGAAGGAGTAGGCTAGCACTGGAACAGTGCATCACCATTGACTAGACACTCATTTATTGAACACACAAGTCAGGTATTACCCAAAAGGAACAATCAGTACAAATTACAAAATAATATTCTTTTCCTTTAAGTCGCTCAAACATTTAAACAGGCAAATAACAACCATTTAACTGAAAGCCTTTTAAGAAAGCAAGACTAGAAAATTTGAATGATGATTTAAAACCATATTTAAATAGACTCTGACCGAGCAAATATTTTAAAACGAAATACTTCCTTTAAGGAACCAGCGATCAAAATTAATTACATTATCCTCAACAACCATATTACATTCAAGACATTTAAGATTAAACAGTAATACATAAAATCAGAGAGCTGGAGTCCCAAGTTTTAAGCAGCACGTTTCAGATGGATTGCACTGCAACAGTACGATACATGTCCCTCAGAGGATCTCTCCACACAGGAAGTTATTGCCGCAATCGACAAAATATCAACATCATTCCATGTACAGACCTAAAACGAACTAAAAGCTCTCTTACGTTTGGTACAGTTAATCCCTTTCAACATTACATACATCACAAGTCTAGCCCTAGGACGGCACCGACACCCCGCAATTCAGCACGCGAAAAACTACAGCGATTCACTGATCACGTATCCTTACAAAATCCAAGAACAGAGAGCCGGCTCCCCAATAACGGAACATTCAACCACGCGCAGCGTGCGGGATGCTGATCTCGCCCTTAACCTCAACACCAGTTCAAATGCTAGTCAGCCTACAATCTTGAACCACCATACATATTCCTTCAGTTACTGCATAGAAAGCCAATGTGATTGGCAAACGGACCAGCATATGATAAAAGCTTAAGCAATTTCCTTTCTAGACAACCCTTATGAATAGTAGCCGTAAGTTTTTTTTAAACGTGAGCACACCCACAATCAAAAGACAAACAACGTCAATCATAAGGACAGTAGCACGTAAGCAAGTAGCAATGGTAACTTCTGCTTAGATTGGCTACAAATCAGCACGTGATTTAACACACCAGAAAACAGTCTTTACAACATAACCATCAATACAATAGCAAATTACTCACACGGGTACTCCCCCACGATTTCGATTCGCAAAGCCATAGACAAAACGTGGAGAACGTATCACTTAGACCAACATAATGGTGCTCCCTCAGTTACCCCAAATAACTGACTCCCTTAGTTGCACAGCAAAGAACCAGACCTAATGAAACCACCACAGTTTTCGCCTCTAAATTGTCACAGTACAAGTCAGATTCAATCACAAATATAATTTTACATCACCAGCTCCCGTATAGTCAACACAAGCGCCTGATATTCACCCGTTTATAACGGCAGGCAGCAACATCGTACGAAAAAGAGCGTAGACACAAACTCTTACCAATTCTCTTCTCCGAAAGCAGCCACCGCAACTCTCGAGAACCACTGGGACATCCAATACAAAAATCGTTACTCCTTCACACAAATTATAGGAGGCCCGCTTCCCGGTGCTTGGTACGGCGCCTTCCGTTCAGAACCAACTTGTATATATCCTACGATAGGTCCGGTCCCACACTCGCTGCGTCAACCCGACAACCGTCTTCCACCACGTCCCGGAGTAACCCCCCCCCCCCCCCCCCCAGGACCACGCCTCGTCGCTCCTCGCGTAGGCCCCAGAGGGCGCTGCTTACCGCCCTGACCGTGGCAGGAAAGATAAACCACCAGAGTGGCACTATCGATATGAGCCGCCAGTTTTACAGTGTGTAGATACAGTCTTTAGGAACAACATTTTCATTTCTCCACATAATTTCCATCCCTCTCAACAGCCTTACGCCATCTTGGGACCAGCGCCTGAATACCCGAACGGTAAAATTCTGGACCAACCTGTTGGAGCCACTGTTTGGTAGCGTGCACAAGGGAGTCATCTTCAAACCTGGTTCCACGAAGAGAGTCTTTCAGTTTCCCGAAGAGATGATAGTCACATGGAGACAGGTCAGGACTGTAAGGCGGGTGTTTCAGTGTTGTCCATCCGAGTTTTGTGATCGTTTCCACGGTTTTTTGACTGACATGTGGCCGTGCATTGTCGTGCAACAGCAAAACGTCCTGCTTTCGCCGATGTGGACCAACACGACACAGTCGAGCTCGAAGTTTCTTCAGTGTCGTCACATATGCATCAGAATTTATGGTGGTTCCACTTGGCATGACGTCCACAAGCAAGAGTCCTTCGGAATCGAAAAACACTGTAGCCAGCAAAAGGTGTGGTTTTGAATTTTTTTTTCTTTGGTGAATTTGCATGATACCACTCCACTGATTGTCTCTTCGTCTCTGGTGAAAAATGATGCAGATATATTTCATCACCTGTCACAGTTCTTCCAAGAAATTCATCTCCACCATTCTTGTACTGTTCCAAAAGTTCGCTGCATACCGTTCTTTTTGTTTGTTTGTGAGCCACTGTCAACATCCTGTGTGGGAACCCACGTGGCACAATCCTTTTCTAACGCCAACAGTGTCAGTATTCTGCAAACACTTCCTTCCCCTATCCCAACGTAGCGTGACAATTCGTTCACTGTGATGCGTCTGTCAGCAGTCACCAATTCGTTAACTCTCAGCACATTGTCTGGAGTGTGTGCAGTACGAGGCCTGCCGCTGCGAGGACAATCCTGAATATTGCCGTGCACGCTTTCATCACGTAACCTGCTTGCCCACCGACTAACTATACTGCAGCATCTCCATACACCTTTTTTCAACCTCTTGTGGATGTTTCCCACTGTCTCGTTTTCACAGCACAGGAATTCTATGACAGCACGTAGCCTCTGACTAACGTCAAGTGTATGAGCCATCTTGAAGACATGCTGTGACGGCGCCACTCACGGGAACAGGTTGAACTAAGTTTGAAAACAAGCGGGAAGGATGTGTCTACACACTATGAAACCTTCACACATGCAGAAAACTGTATTTTTACAATAACAATGTGAATTTCTTTTTTAGTGACCCTCGTATGATGCATTAAAACATGAACAAACTGCCTTCCTTCTTATAGCGCTCGTCAGTTGATAAACGTGATCGTGTTTATCGGAGGGGGACGAGGCCTCATACGAAGTTTTATTTCTTCTTTAATATTGTGTCTTTACTGCCTATACCCTTTAGGTAATTGACAGTCACTTGCACCAATCTTTCCTCGAATCCGTTATCTCTTCCTTGTATATGTATTTCTCTTGTCAAGACAGGTCACCCAACAATGCAAATAATCGTCCTGAAGACTCGACACTTAATATCCTGTTGAGATAAATTCATTGTTGCCTTGAAGTACGTGTTTCTATGACACTGAGTGGCAACACAGGTACTGGTACAGAATGTATCACTTGAGAGAAAAAGTGTGTAAGAATGCATCATTCCTAATTTTATTGTCAGTAGTGGCATGTCTGAGCGTAAGATATCAACTTTGTTCATGACGTGTCTGGATTGCTTACGATACTTTAAGAGTAGCACTGTTCTTTTTGACTTTATCCCGTAACTGCACGGGTTCGGGACGTTCATTTTTGAAATTCGCATTGTTAATGTGAGAATCCACCCCGAAAGCTGAGTGGTCAGCGCCGCGGTCTGTCACGCCAAGGGGCCCGGGTTCGATTCCCGTTTGGGTTGGAGATTTTCTCCGCTCAGGGACTGGGTGTTGTGTTGTCCTCATTATCATTTCATCATCATCAGTGGAAAGCGACGGGAAACCACCACTGGAATCACTTCCCTAGACGCTCATGCAGTGGCCCTCTCTGACGAGGGTTCCCCCATGACAAGACCTGCCGTAAGGCAGAGCACAAAGTTTTAACGACAGAGGGCGGCCAGATGTCCTTTCTGGCGTCACCCATCTACCTCGCCGCGACGAAATATGTGTACCCTAACTTTCTGCGTCTAGTGTCAGTCATGTTAACATTTGCGAACGTTTCCTAAATGTTTACAAATCGTGCAACTGAGGTGGGTCTTGCGTGCCAGCCCAGTATTCGTCTAGTGGGTGCGGGAGAGCGCGTAAAAAAAGAAGTTCAAATGACTCTGAGCACCATGGGTCTTAACTTCTGAGGTCATCAGTCCCCTAGAACTTAGAACTACTTAAGCCTAACTAACCTACATCTACATTTATACTCCGCAAGCCACCCAACGGTGTGTGGCGGAGGGCACTTTACGTGCCACTGTCATTACCTCCCTTTCCTGTTCCAGTCGCATATGGTTCGCGGGAAAAACGACTGTCTGAAAGCCTCCGTGCGCGCTCGAATCTCTCTAATTTTACGTTAGTGATCTCCTCGGGAGGTATAAGTAGGGGGAAGCAATATATTCGATACCTCATCCGGCAACTCAACCTCTCGAAATCTGGCGAGCAAGCTACACCGCGCTGCAGAGCGCCTCTCTTGCAGAGTCTGCCACTTGAGTTTGCTAAACATCTCCGTAACGCTATCACGGTTACCAAATAACCCTGTGACGAAACGCGCCGCTCTTCTTTGGATCTTCTCTATCTCGTCCGTCAACCCGATCTGGTACGGATCCCACACTGATGAGCAATACACAAGTATAGATCGAACGAGTGTTTTGTAAGACACCTCCTTTGTTGATGGACTACATTTTCTAAGGACTCTCCCAATGAATCTCAACCTGGTACCCGCTTTACCAACAACTAATTTTATATGATCATTCCACTTCAAATCGTTCCGCACGCATACTCCCAGATATTTTACAGAAGTAACTGCTACTAGTTTTTGTTCCGTTCGCAATACATTACATTTGTCTATGTTAAGGGTCAGTTGCCACTCCCTGCACCAAGTGCCAATCCACTGCAGATCTTCCTGCATTTCGCCCCAATTTTCTAATGCTGCAACTTCTCCGTATACTACAGCATCATCCGCGAAAAGCCGCATGGAACTTCCGACACTATCTACTAGGTCATTTATATATATATTGAAAAGCAATGGTCCCATAACATTCCCCTGTGGCATGCCAGAGGTTACTTTAACATCTGTAGACGTCTCTCCATTGATAACAACATGCTGTGTTCTGTTTGCTAAAAACTCTTCAATCCAGCCACACAGCTAGTCTGATATTCCCTAGGCTCTTTGTTTATCAGGCGACAGTGCGGAACTGTATCGAACGCCTTCCGGAAGACAAGGAAAATAGCATCTACCTGGGAGCCTGTATCTAATATTTTCTGGGTCTCATGAACAAATAAAGCTAGTTGGGTCTTACACGATCGCTGTTTACGGAATCCATGTTGATTCCTACAGAGTAGATTCTGGGTTTCCAAAAACGACATGATACTAGAGCAAAAAACATGTTCTAAAATTCTACAACAGATCGACGTCAGAGCTATAGGTCTATAGCTTTGCGCATCTGCTCGACGACCCTTCTTGAAGACTGGGACTACCTGTGCTCTTTTCTAATCATTTGGAACCTTCCGTTCCTCTAGAGACTTGCGGTACACGGCTGTTAGAAGGGGGGCAAGTTCTTTCGTGTACTCTGTGTAGAATCGAATTGGTATCCCGTCAGGTCCAGTGGACTTTCTACTGTTGAGTGATTCCAGTTGCTTTTCTATTCCTTGGACACTTATTTCGATGTCAGCCGTTTTTTCTTTTGTGCGAGGATTTAGAGAAGGAATTGCAGTGCGGTCTTCCTGTGTGAAACAGCTTTGGAAAAAGGTGTTTAGTATTTCAGCTTTACGCGTGTCATCCTCTGTTTCAATGCCATCATCATCCCGGAGTGTCTGAATATGCCGTTTAGAGCCACTTACTGATTTAATGTAAGACCAGAACTTCCTAGGATTTTCTGTCAAGTCGGTACATAGAATTTTACTTTCGAATTCACTGAACGCTTCACGCATAGCCCTCCTTACGCTAACTTTGACATCGCTTAGCTTCTGTTTGTCTGAGAGGTTTTGGCTGCGTTTAAACTTGGAGTGAAGCTCTCTTTGCTTTCGCAGTAGTTTCCTAACTTTGTTGTTGAACCACGGTGGGTTTTTCCCGTCCCTCACAGTTTTACTCGGCACGTACCTGTCTAAAACGCATTTTACGATTGCCTTAAACTTTTACGATAAACACTCAACATTGTCAGTGTCGGAACAGAAATTTTCGTTTTGATGTGTTAGGCAGTCTGAAATCTGCCTTCTATTACTCTTGCTAAACAGATAAACCTTCCTCCCTTTTTTTATATTCCTATTAACTTCCATATTCAGGGACGCTGCAACGGCCTTATGATCACTGATTCCATGATCTGCACTTTCAGAGTCGAAAAGTTCGGGTCTGTTTGTTATCAGTAGATCCAAGATGTAATCTCCACGAGTCGGTTCTCTGTTCAATTGCTAGAGGTAATTTTCGGATAGTGCACCCAGTATAATGTCACTCGATGCTCTGTCCCTACCACCCGTCCTAAACATCTGAATGTCCCAGTCTAGCCGGTTCGAATCCTGCCTCGGGCATGGATGTGTGTGATGTCCTTAGGTTAGTTAGGTTTAAATAGTTCTAAGTTCTAGGGGACTGATGACCTCAGAAGTTAAGTCCCATAGTGCACAGAGCCATTTGAACCAGTTTTGTCCCGGTCTATATCTGGTAAATTGTAATCTCCATCTAAGACTATAACATGCTGAGAAAATGTATGTGAAATGTATTCCAAATTTTCTCTCAGTTGTTCTGCCACTAATGCTGCTGAGTCGGGAGGTCGGTAAAAGGAGCCAATTATTAACCTAGTTTGGTTGTTGAGTGTAACCTCCACCCATAATAATTCACAGGAACTATCCACTTCTACTTCACTACAGGATAAACTACTACAAACAGCGACAAACACGCCACCACCGGTTGCATGCAATCTATCTTTTCTAAACACCGTCTGTGCCTTTGTAAAAATTTTGGCTGATTTTATCTCTGGCTTCAGCCAGCTTTCTGTGCCTATAACGATTTCAGCATCGGTGCTTTCTATCAGCACTTGAAGTTCCGGTGCTTTACCAATGCAGCTTCGACAGTTTACAGTTACAATACCGATTGCTGCTTGGTTCCCGCATGTCCTGACTTTGCCCCGCACCCTTTGAGGCTGTTGTCCTTTCTGTACTTGCCCAAGGCCATCTAACCTAAAAAACCGCCCAGTCCACTCCACACAGCCCCTGCTACCCCTGTAGCCGCTTGCTGCATGTAGTGGGCCCCTGACCTATCCAGCGGAACCCGAAACCCAACCACACTATGGCGCAAGTCGAGGAATCTGCAGCCCACACGGTCGCAGAACCGCCTCAGCCTCTGATTCAGACCCTCCACTCGGCTCCGTACCAAAGGTCCGCAGTCCTGTCGACGATGCTGCAGATGGTGAGTTCTGCTTTCATCCCGTTAGCGAGACTGGCAGTCTTCACGAAATCAGATAGCCGCCGGAAGCCAGAGAGGATTTCCTCCGATCCATAGCGACACACATCATATGTGCCGACATGAGCGACCACCTGCAGATTGGTGCACCCTGTACCCTTCATGGCATCCGGAAGGACCCTTTCCACATATGGAATGACTCCCCCCGGTATGCACACGGAGTGCACATTGGTTTTCTTCCCCTCTCTTGCTGCCATATCCCTAAGGGGCCCCATTATGCGCCTGACGTTGGAGCTCCCAACTACCAATCAGCCCACCCTCTGCAACTGCCCGGATCTTGCAGACTGAGGGGCAACCTCTGGAACAGGACAAGCAGCCATGTCCGGCCGAAGATCAGTATCAGCCTGAAACCGGTTTGTCAGACAAACTGGAGAGGCCTTCCGTTCAGCCCTCCGGAATGTCTTTCGCTCCCTGCCACACCTCGAGACGACCTCCCACTCTACCACAGGTGAGGGATCAGCCTCAATGTGAGCAGTATCCCGGGCAGCCACAGTCTTAGTCCGATCGGGGGATGCGTGGGACGAGCTGGCCGTCCCCGACAAACCCCCATCCGGACCCCCACAGTGATGCCCATTGGCAACAGCCTCAAGCTGTGTGACCGAAGCCAACACTGCCTGAAACTGGGAGTGAAGGGATGCCAACTCAGCCTGCATCCGAACACAGCAGTTGCAGTCCCTATCCATGCTAAAAACTGTTGTGCAAAGGACATCACACACATCCATGCCCGAGGCAGGATTCGAACCTGCGACCTTAGTGGTCGCACAGTTCCAGACTGTAGCACCTAGAACCGCTCGACCACTCCGGCTGGCTGCAAATACCGGAAGTAGCGTGCTAACACCCACGGCTCTCCAAGCAGGTACTTCGAGAATGATGCATATTCATCATTTGCTTTTGCAGCTCTTGCAGTAGTCGGGATTGCAATGAAAATTACTGGATCTCAAGTCCGCCTGTTAAACAACTCCTTTATACAGAGCTGTCAGAAACAGTCTGAAAGGGTGTAACGGTGTGATGGTGTTGCAGGATAGGTTGTACTGAGATCCTTACTACCACGCAATGTCCAATTTTTGTATCGCTCTCTTGTTCAGTCTTAGGAAACCAAACGAAGAACACGTTTGTTGACACCGTCTCTGGCGGGCCGCTTAAATTTGCATGCGCAACGATCCGACTGGGTAACTTCAGTGATAATGAAGTCAGAAACGATGCAACGTACATAATTTCTTTCTTAACAATCATACCTCAGCACAACCTACCCTGCAACATCCTTACAAGCTTTTCAGATTTTTTCTGACCACGCTGTACGAACCTAAACGTGCGTCAGCACTTTTGTGCCACAGTCAGTGAGTACTTTCATTCAGTTCATAATTTCTCAACACTGTTGCGTTCTGTAGGAACCTCTTTACATTACTCCATTTTGACAGGTGGTGATGATGGCTCTCGATCTTCCACCGTAATCGAGTCCATCAACATGAGGTGGCAAATATGAGGTAGCGAAGGAGGTGGAAACGAGGGTTCTGCTATGCCAAGACTGCTTGCTAGCTGCAAAAGAAAAACACAATTAATTAGCAACTGTACAAAATAAGAAAGTATTTATTACTTAACTTTGCTGTTGTCCATGATCAGTTGGTTGACAATTATAGAGGACGCGACTAGGCTAAGCGTCTGTAGAATGATATAATTTACAAGTCACAAAGCTTGTAGTGACGAATTAATATCTCGTAATCTTGAATGTCGAATCCGCTGAATTTGAAGACTAATGGAGCTACAAAGACCTGATGGCAGCAACGACTCAGCTGCAGACGATGACTAACATCGACGCTGGCTGACAACTGAGCGCGCCTACGAACTGTAGACTGGCACAACTGCACTACTCTGCTGCTGCACATGAAGTGGTCTAGCGGCGCCTCGCGGCGAGCGTAAGTACTGCGACTGGCTGTGTACTCTTTGGCTAGCACTGCCGTTCTTCTGTTCCGTTTATCGAGAGAATCGCATCCGGCGGATCGATCTCTCTGGCGGCGGTGTGGTCGTATGGCTGACGACATCACTTGTCATATTCAGCTTCGAAATATCCATTCGTATCTGCTTCTCATCTGTTGTCGAAATGTGCACAACAACACAAAGCTTGTTTTTCCAGAACTTCACTTGCAAGTTACACTTTTTCACTTTAGAAGACACAACGCAAAGTCTTGCTGGGGACACCATCATATGTTGTTTTTCCCCCCACATTGATGTGTGGAATGTAACACGCTATCAGCATAGCAGTTTTAATTACGGTGTAGGTCAATATATCCCAAGGTGGCGACTTACTTAATTGTTAATTGATGAGATAATTAATTAGAAAATAAAAATATAGAATACACAGAAAATGATGACTTCATTTAAGTTACTGCTCTTGGGTGTTTTGTGTGTGTGTGTGTGTGTGTGTGTGTGTGTGTGTCAGAGCGGTGCATTTGTATACTGAGCATCTATCAAAGTGGATTTCCGGAAGTAACTGCTTTGTTGTAGACTTCTTTTCAAGGTCAGCAAAACAACAGCGAAAAGAAAGAAGTACTTCCTCCATCCTTCATCTATCCCTTTTATCTTTTTGCAAGCGCTACCTGACTCTCGCGTCTCTAGCTTTGTTACTCTGTGTGTGTGTGTGTGTGTGTGTGTGTGTGTGTGGGCGTGTGTGTATGTGTGTGTCTGAGACAGAGAGGGACAACGAACGGGGTTATGCATATATAAAAAAAAAGGAGCTGTGAAACGAAACGATCTCCGAAAGAGGGACCCTCATCTTGATAGCGGACCCGCACTGACTACACGGTCCAAATGCTGCAGAACGCCAGCCACGGACTTTTCGCTTTGACGACGAGTACTGCACGTATACTTAAAACACGCGGCGGACGGAGATAACGGCTGCGGGCGCTGTTATGAGCAGGCGACGCCGTTTTCGTCGTTTTTAGAAGAAAATCTTGTAAATGTCTCGATGTAAAGGTAAATAGCGGTGTTATATTTGAGCACGACTCGAATGGCAGAAGCGTTTTACGTCACAGCCCGGTAAAATCTCTAGCTCTCCCACCACCTGCCGGCTCTGCCGAGTTTTCGATTCCTGCCCTACCTAGCGATACTTCCCTTGGTATTATATCTACGACGTCTCCTTGCATTGTTAATGTAGTACTAGTTTTAATAATGGAAGTAAATGGGAAATACGGACTGCAATATCTTGAATGGCAAATACAGCAACTGACAAATTGATAACAGCAACGATTGAGTCCAATTCGCCAGCTGTCGCTCGTCCCGCGATATAGTGACTGTTAGGAAATACTTTGCCCTGAAAAAGCACAACGTGTTTATAACTAGACACAACGTAATTCTTTCTTTCTTTCTTTCCTCCAGCGCATTTCTTACGAACGTGAACTACTTCCGAATGGACGTCTTGGAACGCTATAAATATGATACTAAAGCGGAAACAAAGTTTGTTTAAATAAGAGTATGACGTGGGCTGAGAAGACAATTAAAATTTACTTTTTCTGTTTGTTTGTACGTAACTATGTTTTCGCGCGAAATGCCGACGGATGCTTTTGCCAGTTGATGGAAGCATATTATATGAGTAATATCGTGAAACAGATGAAGGTAGAGATAGCATGAATAAACAGCGTGGTAAATTATGATCACTAAGCCGTAATTCCAAACTCTTCACTCAGCAACGTACAGCTTTCGGATTTTGTATTGAAATGATTGTAAAAAATGAATATATTGCAATTCTGGATGTGTTCTCTCTTCTGTCGTTAGCCGTCTGTTTTTGAGGGATAGAACCGTTACAGTGCGGAAGCGCTGTAACAGATATGTATGAAAAGGCCGCTCGCGAAATGGCAGTTGTGGAAGGAAGTCTTACAGCTCTGCTCCTACTTGAGCTAGGAACATTGAGGAAAAAGTTTTTGGCTCATCTCGGACCAGGGGCCATTTGTATTGCCTTTCGAACATCTGTCTTGCTGTACCTTTGTTACAGTACAGATATTAAGCAAGATTTCAACAACGAACTGGAACTGTCGTCTAGGCAAATTGCTCCAATCGATTAATTCCTTTTAAAAAATTATTTAATTAGGCTGAAATTAAAGGTCAGCTAATGGCAGCATTTGCACGAGCACCGTTCGGATTTCACGTTTGAAAACAGTCATCCTCATTCGGATTTTACGTGCAACATAACTGTGGACTTGAGCGAGACTGATGGATCAAATCTGGCCCACTAGTATATCGGACTTTGGTCTAAGACAGGTTTTAACCGTTTGAAAATTCGTGCTTGCTTTGGAGTTTACATGCAGAAAAGCAAGTTTTTCTTGGCGATTTTTGAAGATCACGGTTTCTATTTAAACTTATACGAATCGGTTCAAACTTTGCCCAAAGCCTGATTTTTTTTTCTGTTATGTTAATCCGTTGATGAGATACGATGGTTTAAAGTATAGCTAAATGTAGCATGTAAAATTCTTCTTAAGTGAATAGAATGCGTGGATATGATTTAAAGGGAATCAAAAATTGTTTTCTTACGATAAAATAGAAAATTCGCTTTAAAAAATCTAGCTTCATTCGAATTCTACGTACAAAACACCACGTTTTTGTGAGGTTTTCTATGCGTGTTACAAATACATGTAATTAATTATCGTCTTGTTGATTTCTGAGTGCTTTACCCGCTTCTACAATACCAGCAACACGGATCTATACACCACAAGAAAAACCTATACCGGATAAGTCGTTGTATGAGTAAAAAAAAAAATCTACTTTGTAAGATGGCAAGAACTATGCCCCTTATATGAAGTCATTAAAGATCACCTAACTCACGTTGAGCGAACAGTAGGGCTGAACAAAAATGACTGACAAGGGACAATGCATCTTATAGAGGGTATAGTACGGACGTATTGGAGTAATTAATGTCAGGTGATGGTTTTAAAGTAATTCACACGACATGAAAACTTTGTGGAAACACGTCGATTTACTAGAGGTTAGTTTACCCTAGGGAAGTATTCAGAGTTGACCGTGGCCGTCTGGGGAGCGGCGAAGGGAAGTGACAATAGGCAGCTTAGGGCGGCTCAAGCTGAGAAAGCAGTAACGGGGTTCAAATGGCTCTGAGCATTATGGGACTTAACAGCTATGGTCATCAGTCCCCTAGAACTTAGAACTACTTAAACCTAACTAACCTAAGGACAGCACACAACACCCAGCCATCACGAGGCAGAGAAAATCCCTGACCCCGTCGGGAATCGAACCCGGGAACCTGGGCGTGGGAAGCAAGAACGCTACCGCACAACCACGAAATGCGGGCGCAGTAACGGGGTGCGGCCTCCAGCTGCCTTAAGATGATTGACAGTGAGGGTGGGTGGTTGACCCCATGCTGATGTGCCGGCAAGCAGACGGAGAACTTTTATGCCTGTTGGTAAATGTCCATCATCCCGTTTCCAGTGAAACAGACGAGAAAGCCGCGCAAAGCTACGGTGGGCGGTCAGCAGAGGCAAAAATATGCGTGTTCGTGACTATAGCAACTTCTCGCTGAATTCACAGTCCACAGAGTCTGAAGTAAATCAGGTGAAGAGCGACAGAATGAAATACACCGGCCTCCAATGGGAACGTAAGACCGAGGAATTTGAAGTACTCTCCTGGGAGTCAGAATTCCGGAAAAATTGGTGTTTGTGCAGACACTAACCTTGATGGGTGGCCTGGGAGGAGCTAAATAGCAGAGATTGAGGGGATGGGAAATTTTGTGGGAATTTGTTCACTTCCCAGAGCAGGCATTGGTCGGCGCTGGGAAGCGATGCACAATTAACACGACTTGCGCTGCAATTGGTGTAAGTGATTTTGCATTTTGCTGGAGGGGAAACTGAGGCGAAGAGCGGACTGGGCAGTCTCTGTAGTGGTCTTCTGTTCCCAGCTTGCCTAGAGTGTGGACGTGGCATTCTTTACTCAGCTTGCCCGAGAAAGAGTGAGCATCTCTGCAGTTTAGAACTTAGCAAATGGAACGATTGAGCTTTGAGATAGAAAGTTTTCGTTCAGCTGTGTACTGAGCAAGATAGCTAGGAGTGAATAGACGAGCGCAGCCTTGCAGCACCACGAGGTCAGCTGACGTCCTCACAACGACGACGGCCCGCCATGCTGAATTCGGTGATATTGCACCTGCCCCGGCTTGAATTAGGCCACTGATTAATTTGTTGGATCACGTCAGCAAAGTTTCCTCGAGGGTTTCATGGGCCGTGTATTGGGGAATTCTTCTCGCTTTTCACATTACGCCTGGGTCAGTCAATAGGAATTAATTTTGATTTATCGCGCTTTACTCCACGTAAACGCAATTTATTACCACTGCCTGATAGGAGAGTCATGTAATGTGATGATTGAAGGTCGAGAGTTAAAATAATTTGTGCTAATCGACTGCATCTGTTTTCAATCAAGTAGTTGAAATACTAAGTCACTTTCTTAATTAATTTTATGTTCAACATTTGCATCTGGTGTTCAATAACTGAATATAACATCAATGTGCACCCCTTTTTAATTAAAAGTGATCAATTCTGAATCAATTAATGTCAACACTGCCACCACAGTTCAATCAGGAGTCACAGGGCCTTATTACTTTCTTTACATTATCCGATATTGTGGCAGTTTTGCACTCTCTGTTGATCTGTTAGTCAATTAGCTGGGGTGAACACACGCCAAAACCAGATAAGTGACAGGTGGGTTGCTACAACTTCGACTGTCAAGCTATGGCAGCCTAATGCGAAAATTATGGTGGAGCAAAAATTGGGAACCAGAATGAAAACTGCTCGTCTCATAGCATAAAAAAGGCGAATATATCCTGGGCAGAGTTAGAGATGTAAAACTTGATGAGAAAATATCTTTCACCATCGAACTTAAAAACGAGGCCTGCAAATTAAACTTTCTTAACTTGACGCTTACAACAGAAGAAAATAAAATACTATTCAATATTTTTCGTAAAGAAACATATACTGATCAGATCGTACCTGCGTCTTCCATGCATCCACAGTCTCATAGAAACGCTTTCTTTCACTGTGCTATTCACTGAGCTACTTCCATTCCTCTTTCGAAAGAAAAGTTCAACGACGAAATCAAATTACTGAAAACGATAGCAGTTAATAACGAGTATAAACCCGGCATAGTAGATGACATCCTTAAAAAGAAAACTGTTAAGAGTTACTATCCTAGGTACCTTTATCATTGAATATAACCCAAAAAACATTTTTCTATTCCTTTCTTGGGGCCCATCTCCTATCAGATCCAACGCCTTCTTCGTAATAAATGCAAGTGCAACGTTGCTATCTCTACCAATAATAATTTGGAAAAAAATCGTTCATAATTTATAATCGATTCATTCCCCTTTAGAATGTTCTGATGTCTCTAAGATTTTCTGCGATACCTGCTCTTCTTACTACCTAGGACAAACAGGGCTTACCTTTAGAACCAGATATAAAGAACACCTTTCAAGAAAAAATGGCACTAGCCTCCAAAATTCGTCTTTTACCGAACATCTTCTGATTACGCGCCTAGAGCTATTTACGATATCAACATTTTGCACACTGAGAAGAAAGGGTGTAGATTAGATATTCTTGAAGAATTAGAGACTTTTAAACATCTTTCTCGAAATGGTAGCCTCATTCTTATTGAGCAGCTGCAGTTGCGTAATAAAAATTTCTTCAATGGTATAAAGCCGTTACTTGACATTTAATTTCGAGTCTCCCCGTGCAGTTTACCGAAATGTTTTTCATCTAAGTTAACTCATAATTTTTCATTTATTAAATGGTTTATTGGCTGTATTTCATCTTACATCGTTTTCTACAGGCTGTGTTATTCAGCCGTTTTTGTATTTTCTATAATGACGTTTTTATGCTTCAAACTGTACCTCTAAGCTCTCAAGTAGACAAAATGTTACTTTATCTGTCGCTGTTAAGCAAAATATTGCCTTTTACATTATTTACTGAATAATATTCATTAAAATTTTCGTCTGTCTACACTTGAATGTTAAGCAGCCAAGTTGTACTTGCGGCTGCTAAATGGCACTCTCGATGCAATGTCATGTTCACCTGCCCGCACTTCTTAACGTGGGAGCCTCAGTCCGTTGGAACCTGCGGCTGTGCAGGTATGAGCAGCCCATAGTGGCTAGCCTTTATGCATTCGCTTTTTAAAAAAAAATTGTGACTAAAGCCCTTTTGACCTGTTACTTATTTTATACGTGACATGTAAGTACTGTCTCTGTCTTGTGTTGTTACTCAGTACTTACACTTTTATATAAAAAATTTCTTTTCCCATAAATTTGTAATTATGTTATAGGCCATTTTAAACGTTTAACTTCTTATGAAGGCACTCTTAGATGCGTTCAAACCTGGTTAATAAGACTAAAAATTGTGATCGAAGGCTCATTTGTTTCAATTTTAATCATTTTTCCCACGCACCGTTTGTTACTGCAACAGGAAAGGTGGAAGTGACAGCGGCAAATAAGGTACTCCCCGCCACACACCGTAACGTAGCTTGCGGCGTATAGATGTAGATAAATTATGGCAACTCATACACATTTTCCGAAACAGTAAATATGGGTACTACAAATAGTGACTCGAAAGAAGTGGTCCCCAGGGATGGGACTGACTTTATGAAACCAACCGTAGTGTGGTGTAGGGTTACGTTTACAGCTATCACACCCTGCGGCTATTTCCCTGGTGGACCCTCGTTTGCAGGTAACATAACAAAATATCATTATACACTATCATTAACTGTAGCCTTGAAACTATTAATAATTTCAAAGCGGCGCCGTAGCGTACAAGTTATTTGGCTGTAGGCTGAACAAACAAGGAGAGCACGGCAAATGCCATACCCAGATTTCCCAGAAACTTCGCTCACAGGAAGAGGTGGTAGAGTAAGCGAACGCCTGTGTCAGCTTATCGGTAGATATTCGATCGTTTTTGAGAAACCGACTGTCAAAGTTTCCGACGTAGTTTCGATTCCCTTTATTGCGCTGTAGTGGCTGCTGTCGCGGCCTGTGACATCTGTGTATGGTGTTTGAAAACAGTTTATTATTTTTGTTTATTTTATTTTATTTATGTTTCTACCCTTCACCGTAAAGGTCACTACACGAATGTTTCTTATCAAGTCAGGGGAAACGGGGCCGTTACGTCGTCATTCATGCCTCATACAATATGGAAATTGGAAGTTCCCATGAGAGCCTGCCGCTGACTTCATAGATCCTTAGGCTGGCACACTACTTAATCTGACTTAAACTAACTTACGCTAAAGACAGCACGCACACCTATGCCCGAGGGAGGACTCGAACCTCTGACAGTGGAAGCCGCTCGAACCGTGGTAAGGCGCCTGAGACCGCGCGGCTATACAATATGCGTGTGTACAGTTATTTCAGGGTAAAACAATAAACTGGTAGCCAAGATCGCAGGAATTCTTCATATTCCATGATTACCAGTTTCGGCGAAACTAAAACTTCCATCATCGCATCTTAGGACACATACAGGTTACAACATCAAGGCAAATAATGGTGATATTAATACTTGTCTGTAACACGCACGCCTTACAAAATTGTCGTAAGTAGCACATAGGCATCCAAGAGAGATTGCATTATAAATGTTAAGTGTCTCCATCACATACAAGTTTGAGCTAGGTTATAGAAATTATGAAGTTTTGTTTTCTCGATTATTCGCATATGTGACCGACCTGGTTCAATGTCTGCGGTATGGTACAGCTGGGACTCTAACCTACACCACCGAATAGTCAGTTTCAAAAAGTCAATCGGCCCTACCACTGGGGTTTTCTCCATGTCAGTTTTGTTGATACATGCTTGTTGAAGGATTGTAGCATACTCTGGGGACTATTATTCTAGCACGCTGAGAAATAGGCGTCCGCAGCTCGTGGTCGTGCGGTAGCGTTCTCGCTTCCCACGCCCGGGTTCCCGGGATCGATTCCGAGCAGGGTCAGAGATTTTCTCTGCCTCGTGATGACTGGGTGTTGTGTGCTGTCCTTAGGATAGTTAGGTTTAAGTAGTTCTAAGTTCTAGGGGACTGATGACCATAGCTGTTAAGTCCCATAGTGCTCAGAGCCATTTTTGAGAAATAGGCAACGCAGCTAACTGAAAATGCTGCTGTCCAGTCAGTGGTATCGACGAGGTGTTTCGTCCGCATACAGTCACCCTCGGCCGTAGAAAATTGTTTTCTTCTTTAAGGCTCGAGGAAGCCTTAACGACATGCTTCATGTACGTACACGTCCCGTTATTCAAGTAAGTAGACAGCAAAGCCGCTCCCGCTGCTATACACGCTGTTATACAAGGCGACAAATACATGGGGCCGTTACAACTGGCTCGTTTGCAAGAGAATTGCCGCCCTTGTTCCGCGCTCCTGATTCCATCGGCTCAGCGGGTCCTGCGCCCATCCCCCACGGGATCGGCCTGCGAAACTTGCTTGCCTAAACCCGCACGCAGCGGCGCTGAGTCGCCACCCAGCGGTGCTAAGCGGCTTTGCTCGCGCTGCGGAGCAAGCGGCAAGTGCGGGCGCTAATCTCCACCACTGTACCCAAACCTATCACCCAGAGCGGCGAGTACATGCTGCGCTGCCGCTTACGCAGAGCTTATTTCGGAAATGGAAAATTTCCTCACGCTGCCAGCACCGCAAATACAGAACGTAACTTTGTCTTGCATCGGTTACTAATAGCAGAAACTTCCTTGTGTTTACATGTCCTTCCCCACGTAGTCACATGACCATTCCAAAATGGTGTAACCAGTTTTGAGCAAGCAGCCCTCTCATGCAGTCTGTCAATACGTAATAGAGACATAATCACAGTACAATCTACACTACTGGCCATTAAATTGCTACACCAAGAAGAAATGCAGATGATAAACGGGTATTCATTGGACAAATGTATCATACTAGAACTGACATGTGATTACATTTTCACGCAATTTGGGTGCATAGATCCTGAGAAATCAGTACCCAGGACAACCACCTCTGGCCGTAATAACGGCCTTGATACGCCTGGGCATTGACAGAGCTTGGATGGCGTGTACAGGTACAGCTGCCCATACAGTTTCAACACGATACCACAGTTCATCAAGAGTAGTGACTGGCGTATTGTGACGAGCCAGTTGCTCGGCCACCATTGACCAGACGTTTTCAATTGGTGACAGATCTGGAGAATGTGCTGGCCAGGGCAGCAGTCGAACATTTTCTGTACCCAGAAAGGCCCGTATAGAACCTGCAACTTGCGGTCGTGCATTATCCTGCTGAAATGTAGGGTTCCGCTGGGATAGAATGAAGGGTAGAGCAACGGGTCGTAACACATCTGAAATGTAACGTCCACTGTTCAAAGTGCCGTTAATGAGAACAAGAGGTGACCGAGAAGTGTAACCAGTGGCACCCCATACCATCACGCCGGTGATACGCAAGCATGGCGATAACGAATACACGCTTCCAATGTGCGTTCACCGCGATGTCGCCAAACACGGATGCGACCATCATGATGCTGTAAACAGAACCTTGATTGATCCAAAAAAATGACGTTTTGCCATTCGTGCACCCAGGTTCGTCGTTGAGTGCACCATCGCAGGCGCTCCTATCTGTGATGTAGCGTCAAGGGTAACCGCAGCCATGGTCTCCGAGCTGATACTCCATGATGCTGCAAGCGTCGTCGAACTGTTCGTGCAGGTGGTTGTTGTCTTGCAAACGTCCTCATCTGTTGACTCAGGGATCGAGACGTGGCTGCACGATCCGTTACAGCCATGCGGATAAGATGCCTGTCATCTCGACTGCTAGTGATACGAGGCCGTCGGGATCCAGCACGGCGCTCCGTATTACCATCCTGAACCCACCGATTCCATATTCTGCTAACAGTCATTGGATCTCGACCAACGCGACCAGTAATGTCGCGATACGATAAACCGCAATCGCGATAGGCTACAATCCGACCTTTATCAAAGTCGGAAACGTGATGGTACTCATTTGTCCTCCTTACACGAGGCTCCCGCACCATGCGCAACTTACATACCAGATCAGAGATGATCCGATCCTATCAGACTATGTCTGGTGGAACAGTGCATCTTTAAAAAGAATCAGCAGATGTTTCTTAGGGATACCTGTAAGGTTCGATCGATGTCAGACAATCAGGACACTAGGCTCGTATATTTCGGGCGAGACGCGCCGTGTGGTTTAAGCACAAACCTACTCTGATTCCTGGCACCGCTTGGAACGGACTTTATTTAGATCCTTGATTTATGATTTCGAGATGGGCGAATTCAACCAACAATTTTCAGCAAGATGATGACATAACTCAAAGAGATGAGTTTACGAGTTTCATTTATGTGGTTTGAACTCATGTAAGCTTTAAGTGATGTAGAATAGTTGGCATTTCAGCTTGTCATGGAAAACTTTATGCCTTTTATCTAGCCTGTGATCTCATCAGAACACGCGACCATAGGTATCTAACTCTTGAGTTAACCATCCGTGGATTCAAGTAACTTATAGATTGTTTCTCCCATTCGCAACGTCATGCTCTTAAAGCTAGTAAGCTTATTTTGTATTTTATTTCTGGTATGTTGTCCAGTGGGGATGTTAAATCGTTGGAGCCGATGTGTCCATTTATTCACGACAGTAACCTAATGTATGTCGCCTTTTCAAACATGTATTGCGTTTTCTATACATTTCGTCTTCTTGTGTCGTCGCTGGGCTGCTGATTTCACGTCGGAATTGTACGTAGTGATCCCTTCGGAGAACAGGTCGATTCTCCTCGGCTGCGATAGAACTGCTGAGGTGGATGAAACTGGAAATGCCCGTCAAAACACGCGACGTGGTTTGTGTCCTGGTCTGCACAGTGGTATAAAACTGAACATTAACTGTAGCTGACATTCAACATAGTTCCTGTTCTGATGATGACCTCTGTTGTAGGTCGTTGGATATGCAAAGAGGCTAGCTCCGCCTGGCCTTAGGCTATCCTCTGGAAGCGCAGACGGCCGCTTTTCGCGATCGTCTTTCAGCTCGTGTTGCTTGAGGGAAGGCTATCCTACAGTGGAGTGCGCGGTCACAACATTCCTGGAACATCATTCAGGTTCATCTTGCAGCATACGAACAATGATATTGGCCTTTAATTCTATGCTTCTCAATTTCGTCCTTTTTGTTAACAGGAGTGACCTGCACTCTTTTTCAGTTTTTTCTGTATTAACACTGTGCCAATATTTTCGCCCTATGGAAAATATGAGCACCCCTTTCACAAATATTTTGTCGCCCAAACATACATTTCCAGAAGGTGGTACCTGACCTGAGCTGACCTCCTTTGCCCCTTAGCCTAGTCCCCATTCAGCAAAATCATACTGTATAGTTTTTCCCTGAACAGGAACGCGTTTCCCATTGTCGTTTCAAATTTAAATTTATTTCCGTGTGACGAACAATAAAAAATAAGAAGAAAACATTATTTTTATTAGCAACTAGCTAAGTAGCTGACGTTAATCCTCCCCCTCTCTCCACCCACGTCATCCTAACCATTCCCAGTCGTCCTGCTCCTCCACCATCTGTCCATCCTCTCATCCTCTCTTCCTCCCCCCCCCCCCCCTCCCATTCTCTATCCATCATAACGTTGTCACCGCCGCCCCAGTAGGATGTTAGAATGTTGCTAGTTATTACTCCCACAGTTTCGCTTTTCAGATCGAAAGTAACATACAGATTGTATCAAAAAGAATCATCCGATTTTAAAAAATCATAACTATTATGTTATCTGAGATATGTACGTGAACAACTCTCGAGTTTGCATGGTTCCCGCTGGGTAGCAGCGGTGTGCGTCCACTTCACTTCTAGTAAAAATGGTGTCGGGACAACAGAATGCGTTGTGTGTTCTACGTTTTGAGCAGTGCGGGTTAGTAATAACTGTTCAGCGTGACTTCAGAACTAGGTATGGTGTGATGTAGACGATGGTGTAGACGATGGCATGAGCAATTCCGAGAAACAGGTTGTTTGTGTAAAGGCAAATCGCCCGGCCGTCCCGGAGTGTCTGACACAGACGTCAAACACATCCGCCATATTTTCACCAGGAGTCCACAGAACTGCGTTCACCGTGCAGCTCGACAGCTCAACATGACCCAGATGTCCTGTCTCTCCTGAGTTGCGTCGTCGTTGACACTTGAAACCATACAAAATCCAGCTACTTGAAGCTCTTCGTGTAGGTGAGAAACAACTGTGGTGTCACCGCCAGACACCATACTTGCTAGGTGGTAGTCTTTAAATCGGCCGCGGTCCGCTACTATACGTCGGACCCGCGTGTCGCCACTGTCAGTGATTGCAGACAGAGCGCCACCACACGGCAGGTCTAGAGAGACGTCCTAGCACTCGCCCCAGTTGCACAGCCGACTTTGCTAGGAAAGGTTCACTGACAAATACGCTCTCATTTGCCGAGACGATAGTTAGCATAGCCTTCAGCTACGTCATTTGCTACGACCTAGCAAGGTGCCATTACCAGTTATATTGAGCTTATTATTAATGTACCGTCAAGAGCGATGTACACCGATTATGGATTAAAGTTAAGTATTCCAGCAACAGTGTACCTTATTGGCTATATTAATTACATTTAACTGTTGCAGACCTCACGCCAGTCTGCGTGTAATTAAACGCGTGCATTTCGGCCTCCTCTAGCAACACGGTATTGGCTCTTCTGCCAACACTTCAACAACAACGTGTGGAGTTTTGTAATTTCGTTCGTGTCAAGGTTGAAGATGACAGTTTTCTTCCACGCTTAGTGCTTAGTGATGAGGTAACATTCCATTTAAATGGAAGGGTGAACCGTCATAACGTGAGAGTAAGGGGTACGGAACAACTGGATGAAGTTGTACAACATGCGAGGGACTCTCCAAAATTTAATGTGTTTGTGCAGTTTCACGAGAAAAGGTGTATGGTCCATTTTTCTTTGCCGAGAACACTGTTACAAGAAACACATTTGTCGATATGCTTTAGAACTTTCTTTTCTCACAGCTGGAGACTGATACAAACGATTTCATTTGCCAAGAGGATGGGGCACCGCCACACTGGAATCTGCAAGTACGGGAATTTTTAAATCAGAGGATTACTAAACGATGGATCTGTCTCACTGGACCAAATGATTCAACCTTACAGGGTTACTGGACCTAACTATGTGTGATTATTTCTTGTGGGAGTTTATAAAAGACCCTCTTGGTGTGCCTCCGTTACCAACAACAATGAATAAACTGAGATATCGCATAACAGCAGCTGTGGAAGCTCTAACTCAAGATATGTTCGCTGCAGTGTGGGAACAATTTGAACACCGCATTGACAAACGTAGTGTGTCTGAAGGGAGTGAACACGTATGAAAATGTATGAAAAAAGCTTTTTGAGTTTCCCATTAATCGAAAAACATGATTCATTGTATATGTTTACTAGTTCCAGAAATATAGATGCGCCAAATCGGATGATCCTTTTTGATACGCTCTGCGTTGTATGCCAAGCTTGGCTGAAATCAATCCAGGGGCTTGGAGCTTTTTCCGACGGCTTAGTCCGCGTGCTCATATGCCACAAATATTTCACATATATTCAACGTATTTCTACACATGTTTCACTTGTACCTCCAGCGATTTTTACCCTGTAGTTTCGTATTCACGTAGCTTAATGCTAATACGTCATATCTCTTGAACAATGTGCCGTACAATGATGTAATGTTGCGGATACATTTAGTGTATACTGCTTGCGAAATGTGTTGAAAATAGAATCAGTAGTAAACAAATAAATTAAAACCACGCTTGATGCCGCAGTTATTCACGCATCTCATTATGACGTTATATCTCGTGAACTATGGGTGGTAAAATTTCAGAAACATTCAGTGGTATATGTGAATACTCTCTGTACAACGTGATACAAATACAGTTATTACTAACGAAGTAATAAATTAGAAGGTCATGCCTGATGAGCGAGTTTTACTTCATTAGCAGCGAAAGTGTAGTAAATGATAAACTTTTTTTCCTTTCATTATTTTGTGGAGAATATACCCAGAAAAAGTAACGTTACAGTTTGACATTATGTGTAGAGTTTGTTGCAAGTCTCTTAGGGCTTTCATTGTCAAATATTGGATGAATACAATCTGGCTATTTGCGAATCGTGCTGTGAGGTACATTTGCACCTCCACCCGCTTGAGAGGGAGTTTGTACTTACCCACGTGGCGGTTCTTTCTCGACAGTAAGTGATACGTGTACCAACTTTGGTTGAAGGCGATCGAGTGATTTAGGAAGTGACGGGGAACATACAAATAGAGTGGCTGCAGTTGAAATTTCGCTAATTGAGCCAATGTAGACGGAAAACCACACTCCTGGGCATTAAAATTGCTACACCAACAAGAAATGCAGATGATAAACCGGTATTAATTGGACAAGTATGTTATACTAGACATAACATGTGATAACATTTTCACGCAATTTGGGTACATAGATCCAGAGAAATCAGTATCCAGAACAACTACCTCTGGCCGTAATAACGGCCTCGATACGCTTGGGCATTGAGTCAAACAGAGCTTGGATGGCGTGTACAGGTACCACAGTTCATCAAGAGTAGTGACTGGCGTATTGTGCTGAGCCAGTTGCTCGGGCACCATTGACCACACGATTTCAGTTAGTCAGAGATTTGGATAATGTGCTGGTCAGGGCAGAAGTCGAACATTTTCTGTATCCAGAAAGGCCCGTACAGGACGTGCAACAAGCGGTCGTGATTTATCCTGCTGAAATGAAGGGATTCGCAGGGATCGAATGAAGGGTAGAGTCACGGGTCGTAACACATCTGAAATGTAGCGTCTACTGTTCAAAGTGCTGTCAATGCGAACAAAAGGTGACCGAGACGAGTAACCAATGGCACCTCATACCATCACGCCGGGTGATACGCCAGTATGGCGATGACGAATACACGCTTCCAATGTGCGTTCACCGCGATGTCTCCAAACACGGATATGAGCATCATGATGCTGTAAACAGAACCTGGATTCATCCGAAAAAATGACGTTTTGCCATTCGTGCACCCAGGTTCGTCGTTGAGTACACCATCGCAGGCGCTCTTGTCTGTGATGCAGCGTCAAGGGTAACCGCAGCCATGGTCTCAAAGCTGCTGCAGACGTCGTCGAACTGTTCATGCAGATGGTTGTTGTCTTGCAAACGTACCCATCTGTTGACTCAGGGATCGAGACGTGGCTGCACGAACAGTTACAGCCATGCGGATAAGATGCCTGTCATCTCGACTGATAGTGATACGAGGCCGTTGGGATCCAGTACGGCGTTCGGTATTACCCTCCTGAACCCACCGATTCCATATGCTGGTAACTGTTGTGGCGTAACAAGCTAGTTACGCCACACTGAGAAGGGAGCCGAAAGGCACGCGTACACACACGCCGACTGGCGTCAAGTCTGGAACAGGATAACTATTGAATGGTAGCAAGAAAAGTACGTAGCTGCTTTATACTTAACTTTTAATCTTCGTTGGTTTACAACGTTCTTCTTGAGACATTTATACGATAACTCTCAAACTAGGTAAGGCTAATGGCGCCTTGCTAGGTCGTAGCCATGGACTCAGCAGAAGGCTATTCTGTCTCTCGGCAAATGAGAGGAAGGCTTCGTCCGTATTGTCGCTAGCAATGTCGTCCGTACAACTGGGGCGAGTGCTCGTCCGTATCTCGAGACCTGCCTTGTGGTCGCGCTAGGTCCGCGATCACACAGTGGCGACACGCGGGTCCGACATGTACTAAATGGACCGCGGCCGATTTAAGCTACCACCTAGCAAGTGTGGTGTCTGGCGGTGACACCTCAGTTACAGTCATTGGATCTCGACCAACGCGACCAGCAATGTCGCGATACGATAAACCGCAATCGCAATAGGCTACAATCTGACCTTTATCAAAGTCGGAAACGTGATGGTACGCATTTCTCCTCCTTACACGAGGCATCACAACAACGTTTCACCAGGAAACGCCGGTCAACTGCTGTTTGTGTATGAGAAATCGCTTGTAAACTTTCCTCATGTCAGCACGTTGTAGGTGTCGCCACCGACGCCAACCTTGTGTGAATGCTCTGAAAAGCTAATCATTTGCATATCACAGCATCTTCTTCCTGTCGGTTAATTTTCGCGTCTGTAGCACGCCATCTTCGTGGTGTAGCAATTTTAATGGCCAGTAGTCTATTTACCGTATGCGTGCCAAACTTCACAAGAATGATCTTCAGATTGTTGGATCTCCGTTGTTAGTAATGTCAGTGACTCGATATACGGTCAGGTACTGTTACGGCAACGTAGGGTGGAAACACAAGCATCAGTCTGCTTTGCAGTTGCAGACAGTCAACATGGGTCTGTGTGAAAGCCTTTACTCGCAAAGCTGTTTTATGTGAAGAGTAGTAATTGGTGATTCTGCTCTTCGCGTGTATCGAAGCATTAACGGAATATGGAAAGGTCTTGTTAACGCACCAAGGTTCAAGAGCATGATCCGCAAGTTCGAAATAACTGGTTATTAGGTAGCTGCTATTGGAAGAGGCTGAAGGTCAATTACGCCAACATACTTGGAGAAATTACAGTTGCCGCGGCTGTGAATGCTGCACGCAATGTGGGATCTTCAAGCAGTGAACGAGCTGTGTCACGACAGCTGAACATTCCGTGGTCCACCGTCCCAAAAGTGCTGCGGACAACTGTGAAATAGTATTTCTAGTGGGGTCCCTGGGCGTCATGAACGTAGATGATTGTCACATTCTGCAACGTTTGTAACCTACAACGTAAACAGGGACACAATTAACAAATATTACTGTCTCATGTAGAAATTAATATGTGGCTCTTCCAATGATTTACTCACTATTTCTCTTCATTGTTCTACGATCACACTTTTTTCATGGGGTCGTTCTCAAGAAGTGAAAGCTTGATTATAACCATCCATTGCATGCATCCACGTTTATAATATGCATGTATAATGATACAGTCTTAGTTAACTGACATTTACATTTGAAAATAGTGTAGTAATCAAAAAGTAAAAAAAGTAAGGGTGCTACTGAAAATCGAATCAGCAATTTCCTGAATGCAAGAGGTCTGCGCTACGCAATATTTCTTTCCATTTACTCCGCTTATAGTAAAATGCTCGAAATTTTCTATATTTAACACTGTTCCAAAATCTTATACTCTACAAAGGCGGCTTTATCGAATTTATTTGGAAAGGGCGTCGTACTGCTTTAGTAATCTGATGCTCAGGTGCGAGATGGGGGAGAGGCGAGGTTGGGAACACAATACAACTGGCACGGAAAACAATTCAATCACCTTAATACAGGCAATCTAACTCACATCATCCGCTGTTGATGCATCTGATATAAGCTGGGTAGCTTGAATTGAGATGCATAAAATACCGCGTGATCAAAAGTCAGTATAAATTTGAAAACTGAATAAATCACGGAATAATGTAGACAGAGAGGTACAAATTGACACACGTGCTTGGAATGACATGGGGTTTTATTAGAACCAGAAAAATACAGAAGTTCAAAAAATGTCCGACAGATGGCGCCTCATCTGGTCAGAATAGCAATAATTAGCATAACAAAGTAAGACAAAGCAAAGATGATGTTCTTTACAGGAAATGCTCAATATATCCACCATCATTCCTCAACAATAGCTGTATTAGAGGGACAATGTTGTGAACAGCACTGTAAAGCATGTCCGGAGTTATGGTGAGGCATTGGCGTCGGATGTTGTCTTTCAGCATACCTAGAGATGTCGGTCGATCACGACACACTTGCGACTTCAGGTAACACCAAAGCCAATAATCGAACGGACGGAGGTCTGGGGACCTGGGAGGCCAAGCATGACGAAAGTGGCGGCTGAGCACACGATCATCACCAAACAACGCGCGCAAGAGATCTTTCACGCATGATAATAACAGCTTCACTAAAAGCGCCTTTTCACGTAACGTCAACATGCTGTGACTGCTGGCGCATCTGATTCTCTCTCTCATTACAGCTCCTTTTATACGATTGTCATGCGCAGTCACTGGCTTTTGCTGTCCAGTGCCATCTGTCGGACATTTTGTGAACTTTGTTTTTTTCGGTTCTAATAAAACCCCATGTCATTCCAAGCATGTGTGTCAATTTTTACCTCTCTATCTACATTATTCCGTGGTTTAATAAGTTTTCAAATTTATACTGACTTTTTGATCACCTGGTATATTCCAGGCTAGTTTCATTTTGCCCGCGCTGCATAAGTGCAAAGAAAACTAAAGATGGTCATTCCGCGATGTAAACTTGTTAGTCGCTGTCCACATGACCGGAAAAAAACGCTCGCTTTTTTCATTCTTTACCGCAATACCCGTACTAAGCGGCTTCTCTCTGGACATGTGGTGCTTCAGGGCGATAGGGAAAATCTGACACATCTGAAAAAGCGTCCGTTCTGGACGATGATCTAATGCGAATCCTAGTTCCGTTAATCAAGTGAAGGAACAGTTCTTTTCTCCTTGCAAAAGGTCTGACACTACCGACTACGGAAATATCTTCTAGCCTACATTTATTGGCCAGTAGCATTTTTTCTTCATTACAAAAAATAAATTATTTTTTGGAGCTCGCAATCTGACATAGTTGCGAAGGACCCTACCAGCTGTGGCTCTCTTCCATTGCTCTATGCGGATCCGGAGATATCATCTCACGCACACTTCGACGTCCTCGGTTGTGGAACAGAAAGTACCAAAAGAAGAAGACAGGACAGATGTACCAGCAGAAGTAAAGGCTGTGAAGGTGACTCGTGAATCGTGGCTGCTTAGTAGCGTCGATAAGCATTTGCCCCTGACTGGTGAAGGTTCCGGGTTCGATTCCCACTCTAGGACGCAATTTTCATCTACCAGGAAGTTTTAAGTAACGAAATAATTAAGCATTTATACAAACATTACATAAGATTTAACCGTTCTCTTCGCGATTTGACTACGGCTAGGATGAACAAAACACTGAAAGCGGACTTGTTGTTGTGGTCTTCAGTCTTGAGACTGGTTTGATGCAGCTCTCCATGCTACTCTATCCTGTGCAAGCTTCTTCATCTCCCAGTACCTACTGCGACCTACATCCTTCTGAATCTGCTTAGTATATTCATCTCTTGGTCTCCCTCTACGATTTTTACCCTCCATGCTGCCCTCCAATGCTAAATTTGTGATCCCTTGATGCCTCAAAACATGTCCTACCAACCGATCCATCCTTCTAGTCAAGTTGTGCCACAAACTTCTCTTCTCCCCAATACTCTTCAATACCTCCTCATTAGTTACGTGATCTACCCACCTTATCTTCAGCATTCTTCTGTAGCACCACATTTCGAAAGCTTCTATTCTCTTCTTGTCCAAACTAGTTATCGTCCATGTTTCACTTCCATACATGGCTACACTCCATACAAATACTTTCAGAAACGACTTCCTGACACTTAAATCTATACTCGATGTTAACAAATTTCTCTTCTTCAGAAACGCTTTCCTTGCCATTACCAGTCTACATTTTATATCCTCTCTACTTCGACCATCATCAGTTATTTTGCTCCCCAAATAGCAAAACTCATTTACTACTTTAAGTGTCTCATTTCCTAATCTAATTCCCTCAGCATCACCCGATTTAATTTGACTACATTTCACTATCCTCGTTTTGCTTTTGTTGATGTTCATCTTATATACTCCTTTCAAGACACTGTCCATTCCGTTCAACTGCTCTTCCAAGTCCTTTGCTGTCTCTGACAGAATTACAATGTCATCGGCGAACCTCAAAGTTTTTACTTCTTCTCCATGAATTTTAATACCTACTTCGAATTTTTCTTTTGTTTCCTTTACTGTTTGCTCAATATACAGATTGAATAACATCGGGGAGAGGCTACAACCCTGTCTCACTCATTTCCCAACCACTGCTTCCCTTTTATGCCCCTCGACTCTTATAACTGCCATCTGATTTCTGTACAAATTGTAAATAGCCTTTCGCTCCCTGTATTTTATACCTGCCACCTTCAGAATTTGAAAGAGAGTATTCCAGTCAATATTGTCAAAAGCTTTCCCTAAGTCTACAAATGCTAGAAACGTAGGTTTGCCTTTTCTTAACCTTTCTTCTAAGATAAGTCGTAAGGTTAGTATTGCCTCACGTGTTCCAACATTTCTACGGAATCCAAACTGATCTTCCCCGAGGTCTCATACATCTTGCTCACCAGATGGTAGAGTTTTGTCATGACTGGCTCTCCCAAGGCCATGAGTAGTTCTAATGGAATGTTGTCTACTCCCGGGGCCTTGTTTCGACTCAGGTCTTTCAGTGCTCCGTCAAACTCTTCACGCAGTATCTTATCTCCCATTTCGTCTTCATCTACATCCTCTTCCATTTCAATAATATTGTCCCCAAGTACATCGCCCTTGTATAAACCCTCTATATACTCCTTCCACCTTTCTGTCTTCCCTTCTTTGCTTAGAACTGGGTTGCCATCTGAGCTCTTGATATTCATACAAGTGGTTCTCTTCTCTCCAAAGGTCTCTTTAATTTTCCTGTAGGCAGTATCTATCTTACACCTAGTGAGACAAGCCTCTACATCCTTACATTTGTCCTCTAGCCATCCCTGCTTAGCCATTGCGGACTTATGCAACATAAAAATTGAGCCCTTGTATAGTTCTTGTTCTCTACTTCCGTAACTCAGTGGTCATCTTGTCTGGATACTATGCGGAGGACCCAGGTCAGCTTGCAGGTACTGCCGGGACTTTTTCCTCGGTGGGAGGACAGAAACAGGATCCACTCAGCCTCGAAATGCCAGTTGAGGAGATACTCGAATGAGAAGTAGCGGCTCCAAGGTACACAAAACCGAAAACAACTTGGGGAGCAGTGTGCTGACTTCATGCCCCTCCATACCGCAGCGACTTACGCCGGTGGCAGAGGATGTCACAGCGGTCGGTGGTACCGAGTGGTCCTCCTGGGCGAGAACTCCGTGGTTCTCTCAGTAGCGCTTTTAGCTGTTATTATGGCTCGGAGTCAGTGCTGTACCACACACTCAGGTGACAGTAGTCGTGGGATACCTTCTAATATCGCGCTGGATCTCCTTTTGCCCGGCGTAGTGCACTAACGCGACGTGCTGTGGACGTAACGAGCCTTTTCAAGCCCTCTGCTTCTGCCCCTATAACCGTCCATAACTCGAAAGTTGCCGGTGCAAGATTTTATGCACGAATTGGGTTCTCGATTACGCCCTTCAAATTCTCGATGGGATTCATGTCGGGCGATCTGGGAGGTCAAAACATTCGCTCGAATTGTCTAGAATGTTCTTCAAACCAATTGCGAACAATTGGGCCTGGTGACGTGGCACATTGTCATTCACAGGAATTCCATCGTTGTTTGACAAAAAAAATCCAATAATGGCTGCAAATGGTCTCCAAGTAGCCGAAGATAAACATTTCCGGTCAGTGATCAGTTCAGTTGGACCATAGAACGCAGTCCATTCCATGTAAACACAGCCCACATCATTAGGCAGTAACCACCAACTTCAGCAGTACCTTGTGGACACCTTTGGTCCATGGCTTCAGGGGTCGTGCGCCACACTCGAGCCCTACCATCAGCTCTTACCAACTGAAATCGGGACTCGTCTGACCAGGCCATGGTTTTTCAGTAGTCGAAAATCCATCCGATATGTTCACGAGTCCAGGAGAGGTGTTGGCTATGTCACGCTGTTAGCAAAGGCACTATCGTCGGTCGTCTGCTGTCATAGCACATTAACGCTACTGCCCTAAAGGACAGTACTGTCCTAAAGGATACGTCAGTCGTACGTCTCACATTGATTTCTGCTCTTATTTCACGCAGTGTTACTTGTCTGTTAGCACTGATGAACCGTGATTTATTTTCAAAGAATATTCTTAAGAATTTATTTTATTTACTAGCGATTCGTCAAGAACATTCACACGTTTAATCACACTATCTAAGCATGGAAGTAGTTGCCAGGGAGTAACTGATGAAATCATAACCAAATTCCTTTTAACAAATGGGAATTTTATTCACTTTAATAGTGCCTAAAAGCATTTTTTTCATTTTTTTAAGAGAAACAGATTTAAAATTATAATCAGAAAGCACTCTCTAAATATCGAAGTTACAACTTATTCAGAGGCAGAAAGAAACAAGTTTTGACTGTATGAGCTTTCGGGCAGAGAACCTTGCCACTCCCTTTTGCATTGGCCGTAGTTATGACCGCTCACAACAGCCTCTGAAAGACTACACTGGTGCAAATCTTCAACACACCAGATTAAACTAAGAGTTTTAACAATTTACACAAGCACACAAACTATGAGGGATGTAAATGGTACAAAACACTAACAATTAAAATATTAATCTTGCCACCGAAGGTACAAGTTGATTTTGACTTCTAAGAAAAGTCTTATGGTGAAAGGGTGGCAACTTTATATACTAAAATATCATTTAAATAAAAGCCGTTGAAATGCAAACTTATATAAATTTCTTCAAGGTTGGGCAAACAATAATTAATATGCTCTACAGTACACAGATACCGCCTCTCAAGATCATAGGCAATAATATCAAAGTTTCCAAAGATCAAAACATATTTCAGGTATTAGGCCGTTACACTCCAAGCAATAAATTCGTTAACACACCAAATCCGACAAACATGACAGAGGCAGCTACTAACGTACGGTAGATTGATAGGGAGATTACATTACTGAACAACCCGAACCGCAGGTTGCTCTAACCCGCCCCTACTCCACAAGGGAAAAACGGACCACCCAATTTATAAACAACCACCTTCCCGCGGGTGGGCAAACGGAGAAGAATGGTGGGACGACCCCAAAACAAAACGGCTGGCGACCTCACCAAGAAAACAAGTAGAATTTAACAATAAATCAAACAACATATCACCAATCACTTAACTTCTAATAAACTGCGATTTCTCGAAAAGACCTGGCGCAGCACCCCCAAATCGCTCTCCCGAACCGTCCGTTGCCAGCCGCTTCAACGGACGCAGGAAGGCGCGCTGATCTCCCGTCTCACAGTGTCGCAGCTCGCACCAGCCAGACAGATGTCGTGGGTTCATTCCTGTTGCTCTCGTGTCGACCGCGAAGTCACTACCCCTCGCTATAAGCCGCACCCCACTGGACTCACGTGGCGACCTCACATGCGCCGACGCTCAAAACTTACAAGTCTTCTTGTGTCTCAGCGCGCGACCGACCAACCGATCGATCCAACCGCCAATGACCATTTCCTGAGCAAACTCGAACAGCCTGGCGGCCTAACGCGCATACTCAGATGCGGGAACTAAGCCCCGACCGGGCGACCACTTGCTGAGTTCTCTTATTGGTGGAGTGTAAAGACTCTCATTTTGCCGGCTTTAAAGGTTGATCCGAACGACAGACATACTAGCACTCCGAATGACAGGCAGACACTAACTGCCTAACAAATGCGGACGAGAGACAGACTAGCAAGCTGGGGACGAGAGACTGACCCAGACTGACCTCCTGGCGAGCTCATAGCGCCCCTTAAATACACGTGGACGTGAGAAACACCAAAGCTGCGATTGCCACAGCGGCGCCACCGCCTGAAACGGAGGGCGACTGCTTCACACTACGCGCTGCGGCGCGCTCTTAAAAAACAGCATTTTTACCACGGCTCAACTGACTACGCTAATACCGCTGCTCTCGGTCGTTAAGAGAAGACCATCGGCCACTGCGTCGTCCGTAGTGGGAGATGACGCCTTAAATTTGCTGTTCTCAGTACAGTCTTGACACTGTGGGTCTCGAAATACTGAATTTCCTAACGATTTCCGAAATGGAATGACCTATACAGCTAGCGTCCATTCTGCATTCAAAGTCTGTTAATTCGTGTCGTGCGTTCAGAATCACTTCGGACACCTTTTCACACGACTTTTGTCACCCCAGTGTATGAAAGAGCTAGTAGTTAGCTGGAGCAAATGGTCTTGGAAGAAACTAGCACAGGTATATTCAAACTTATTTTTTTGTGTCGCAACTGTATTGTATGATTTTGGCGTAATGTTGTGAGCATATCTTCTAATAGTTACCGCAAGGTATTTTTGTTGTGTAACTGCCAAGGCCGCTGCATTCAGACAGTTGGAGCTTAATTGGAGTGTCCACCTATATTCGGTGCGTTAATCTGATTTATTTGTTTTCTTCTGAATGTTATTTTTAATAACAGTACTGCAGATGCAGACCTTCAGAATGAGTAAAGGTTTTAGTATGTCCCACTCGGTCTTCTAAATAGTAATTTATTAATTATTATTACTTGCAGTTATTCATCTAGCCGTTAATTTTGTACGGGTGAGTCTATAATCTGTTGTACACCAACGACAAAAGTTTTATAAACAGAAAAATGTTCACACTACGGGTCCAGGTATCTCGACCGTTTCCCAGGGCAGAGTGGGTAACCTGTCTCTCTTCCGATTTGCACAGCCGTATCAGTAATTGCAACTCTGTTCGGATATTCCAATCATATCCCACGACGAGGTACAAACGCCACACCCTGGTCTCGTCTCAGTGTCTGGATGTGCTGCCGTTAATTTACTGCTGCGTCCAGCGGACGCTAGCTCAGACACGTAATGTCGCTACCACCGCCTGTGTACCACAGTGCTGCTCTGCACTGGTGTGCGGGTGGTGTAGCGCTGTATCGGCGCGGCCGGCATTGTACGAAAGGCGCCGAGGCGTCCAGATGCATTGTGGGCCGCAGCGGACAGAGCGAAACCGCCAAAAAAGGAGCCTCAATCAGGCACGTCCCCAACAGCGCCAAATAAAACGGACGCGCAGGGCTTTGTTCCCGAAGCCGGTGAAATATTCGCGTCTCAGGGGGGCCCGTTCCGGGCGCAGGCGGGCAGTGGCAAAAAACTGCGAAACAGCGCGAAAAACGCAACCCTGACGCTAGCGGAACAAACGAATACGTTAGGTAGCGGCAGGGGGGTGGGGGGCGCACTACTCCCCGCCGTAATAAACAACATCTCTGTCTGTGCCGTGCAGCCTCTCACATTCGTCGTTGCAATGCTGCAAACACGCTATCTCTCTGTCTCCCTCTCTCTCTCTCTCTCTCTCTCTCTCTCTCTCTCTCTTTCTCTCTCTCTCTCTCTCTTCCTCTGAACATGCATATATTGTTTCTGTCGCAAGCCTTCTCTCACTTTGAACGTTTCAAAGGGAATGGATAAGAGAGACAGAGGTAAGGAAGAAACAAAGGGTGGTCATCAAAAGAGAATCGCAATTTTCTAAATTATTCACGAGTCGTGCTCTGACACTAGAGAGAACGTTCAGACATGTGGTAGAGAGCTAATGTACATTACCACTGAGTTAAATCTATGATGCACTGCTTCTGTAATGAACATTAATTTCCTAGTTCAGCGGTTGTGTTTTGCCTGTGACAACCTCCTCTCGTCCACAATTTTGCAAGTAACACTTTCGCGTTCGATGTAGTTCCGCATTGCCGCCTAATGAACAAAACACCAGAGCACGCTATAACGGACCATTTGAGTGACTGGATTTAAGGGATTCTAGCACAGCATGTCATTCTCAACGGAAAGACATAAGCTTTGGGCACAACTCCATGGAAGGTTATAGGAACAATAGTCTCACAAAAATGATTCAAATGGCTCTGAGCACTATGGGACTTAACTGCTGTGATCATCAGTCCCCTAAAACTTAGAACTACTTAAACCTAACTAACCTAAGGACATCACACACATCCATGCCCGAGACAGGGTTCCAAACCTGCGACCGTAGCGCTCACGCGGTTCCGGATTGTAGCGCCTAGAACCGCACGGCCACTCCGGCGGCCGGCAATACTCACAATTTATATAAAAATCGGAAGTTTCATGAGGCCTGTCGCGGACTATGCAACTGTGTACACAGAAGTCTCAAAGCCACAAAATTGAATCGAAATGCTGGATGACCTGCAAATGATGGACACTTGGTGCAGGGATTGGCAGTTCACCCTCAACATGAACAAATGTTAAGTATTGTGCATAAAGAGTCAGAAAGACCCGTTATTGAATGATTACACAATCGGGGAACAATCGCTGGAGTCAGTCACATCCATAAAAATCTAGGAATCCGCGTACGGAGCGATTTAAAGCGTAACGACCACATAAAATTAATTGCAGTAATGGCAGGTGCGACTCTGATATTCAACGGAAAACTCCTCAGGTACCCACAAATGGGCAGTCTGCAAAACACTCGTTCCACTAATATTGGTACACTGCTCATCCGTTTGGATGCGTACCATATGGAATTGACAGGGAAGAAAAGCGATGCGGGCTCAGATGGAGACCACCATCAGCTGTTCCTGTAACATGAAAATGGGTAAATGTAACATAGGAATCTTAGTGGTGAGAAGACTAAACATCTTTGTCTAATGCTGACTTTACAATCAGAGACAAAGATCGTCGAATCCTCTGCCTACCTAAGGAGTAAAATTACAAAAATGTTCAAATGTGTGTGAAATCTTATTGGATTTAACTGCTAAAGTCATCAGTCCCTAAGCTTACACATTACTTAACCTGAATTATCCTAGGGACAAACACACACACCCATGCCCGAGGGAGGACTCGAACCCCCTCCGGGACTAGCCGTACAGTCCATGACTGCAGCGCCTGAGACCGCTCGGCTAATCCTGCGCGGCAGTAAAATTACATCAGATGTAAAATCAAGGAAGGATATTGCAGACTGAATCCAGCAGACAAAAGCCGCTTTTAACAAGAAAAGAAACCCTTCCAGCAGCATGACAAACGTCTCAGGAAAGGCCTCATACAGACGTTTTTTTGGAATTTGCTGTGGTACGGAAGTGAAGCATGGACAATCGGAGAAGTAGAAAACCATGTAATAAAAACCTTCGAGGTGTGGTACTATCGCAGAATGCTCAGGAGTTCCTGGGTAGACTAGATATGAGACGAGGTGCTCTACAAAGGGGAGGAAGAGAATTGTCTCCTGCAGGAAATCGAACACACACGGAACACATTGGTCGCCCATCTGCTGAGACGTGATGGTGTCATTAAGAGTACCATTGAAGGGATAATGGAAGGGAAAAAACACAAGAGGCAGACCGAGATTAGAATACATCAACCATACCTGTATCACGGACGACACCAGCTGCACCACCTGCACTGCTCTCAAAAGGAAGGCTGAGGCCAGAAATGAATAGCAAACTGCTGCTAACCGACCTGATGGTTGAAGACCTAAGAAGAAGAAATATTGGAGATCCCAAAGGAAGCAATGCATTTCGTTAGGTTCATTTAGCAGAGCGGGAACGCATCACGAAAATGCTCGGTCAACTCAAGTGATAGTCGCAACAAGAGAGGCTTTCTTCACCACGGTGTGCTTTACTGTGAAAGTTCCAACAGGATATGTTCCTACAAGATTCAACCGATATATTGCTTCCTCGTACGAATTTGTCGCGAAAAGGCCATGAAAATAAAATTAGACACACTCTATTTCACACAGTGTCTTACCAGCAATCATTCTTTCCGTGGAACATTCGCGATTGGAAAAGGAAATAGGGGAACTGGCAGTGGTACACACAGTCACTCACCGTAAGGCAACACGCAAAGTTTACATGCAGGTGTATATGTAAATTTTACTGGTTTTTATTTCCTTTTGGACACTGTTAGAAGTTTGCATTTATAGCTATTTTCAAGTGATTCCTTACTGTTCTAATACAGTCGTAGGATTTCTAAGGAATGTAGTACGCTACGTCTGACAATACAGCGAACATCCTATGAATAAGATTTTCACTCTGCAGCGGAGTGTGCGCTGATATGAAACTTGTTATTGAGCTTATGAACCCAAGGCTTAGCCCTAAAAATGCAGACGAAACGTATCAGACAATAATTACCTCGTGAATTTCAATCCATAAGTGTGCAAATGAAATTTCGCAAAGAGATATTGCGATCCACTTTTAAGAGTATTCTCTCGCGTCCCGTTGTTATATATCTCTAGAGCCGATATCAGGGACTCCATTAACATATGTGTCGTAGATCCGGAGACATTAGTAACACACAGATGGTAATATTCGTTGGCCACAATTACGCCCGGTTAGATATGGAAACTTTACGTCCCGGACGCCCAATGAAAATTATCTTCCGGCACGGATGTGAGGCTCCGTCGAACAACGCTGATCGTATCGATACAGCCCGTGATATCGACGGAAGTAACCGTTGTTTCCTGCCCCATGTGTAATACGGTGAACAAATGCGGACCTACGCCAGCGTGTCATGAAAGAGTTCACTAGCGGTACCTAGCGGCAGTGGTCGATACCTCATTTGGTCAGCGCTCCAAGCGGTCACTCTCCGAACCATGAGATGCAATGCAGGCGCAAATCGGGCACGGGATGCCGCATATGGGCATCAGGTGGAGGGAGGGAAGATTGGCTTCCGTCACTGACCACCACAATTTCATTCCTCCTGTGTGAACGATAAGTCTGGCTGGAGAGACAACGAAAAAAAACACTCTTAAATTCAGACTCACAATTCATATCTGTTCAGGTGACCGAAAATATCTATCCACACCGATTTCCCTAAAGATCCGTAAAGACGAGGAGACATCTTGCGCCACTAATGGTGCAATACGGTACAACTTCCTGCTCCAAGAGCTGGAAAGTCATCTGTTAGCTGCGTTTATACACAACAAGGCGTAAAATTATTTTTAAAAATGGCTGATGACGAACTGAGATTGGCAGCTGGTGTTTATGCAGTCATTACCGCTGTAACATCTCGGCGGAGTCGACGACGAAATTTACGCTAGCGTAACAGAAGATGCAGTAGACGGATTTTAAGATGTGATGACGGCTGTCAGGAATTACACTGTCTATTACACGATGAACTGAGTTTGGAGGACAGGGAATCACACAAAAAATTTCTGGGGATGGGCGAAATGGAGTTCTTGACATTTCTTGGTCCAAGAATACGAAGCAAAAACCGTTATGCGAGAATGTATCTCAGCTTCAAAGAGGTGAGTAGGTTGCTTATATAAGCCTAGTACTAATAAGCTGCTATAGGTACAATGCATGCTTATAAGCTTGTAACTAATTCCAGGGCTAATGGGAGGATTAGTGATGGAGGAATGTTCCAGAACAGTTCATTCTGCGAAATTCTTACTCAAACTGCAGTTCCTCATACGGCTGTAGTTGATGATGTTTTTCCCTTCTCAGAGTATGTGATGAAGCTATATAAGGGAAATCTCCCGCAGAAATAGAAAATATTTAATTGTCGTTTGATCAGGGCAAGAAGAACTTATGAAAATGCTTTTGGAATACTGAGCAATAATTTAAGAATCCTCCTTAAGAAACTGGAGCTAGCTGTTGAAACTGTAGATAAAATTCCACTGTCTACTTGTGTGCTACTCAACTTTTTACTGAACACATGTGGGAAGAGCTATATTGGAGAACTGGAAAAGAGAGAGAACGGAAATCAATGCGTTATTATGACAGGAAAATGACAGCAAAATAATTTGAGTGGCATAGAAAGATTAAGTCAACACACGTCACTTAAAGAAGCTACGAAAGTGAGGGTGAGTCTTCTGAAATATTTCAGCACTGCTGGGTATGTACAGTGGCTGTGGGAATCTGTAAAAAAAGAGATCACTACTGACAGTGCCAAATATTGAAAATAAATAATGTAAATTATGACTGAAAGTTAATATGATATGCAGGAGAGTTTATGATATTCATAAACTAACTCAGTTGGCATTAGCAACAGATTTTGAAATTTGAATGGCTGTAATTAAATTTCACATTCAAGACAATGCACTGCATTCAACTTATATTTTATAGCTACTAAGAAATTAAATTTTTAAGCAAATAAACAAATAAACATACTTGTTCCTCAGTCTTGTTACTCGTTATTGCTCAAGTCTTCCTCATGTACATTACAAAGTATGGTAAATATCTCTCTCTTAGCTTTCATCACCAGAACTATGCTTTGTATTTGCTGGAGAGAAGCAGTTGCGTATGAAACATATACCTCAACATCAGTTGGAACTGTTTTTGGTTTATTTATGCTGGTCAGTATATTTTCAGCTCTTTTCAAAACGGCATTTTCATCTCCATTGTAAGCACTCTTCCTATTTGTCCCCTTGATCATTCCACTTCCATGGGGACTGGTCTATGATGGTGACGATGATGCTGTTTGAAATGGCTGGCAGTCTTGTGCATCATAATATCCCTCTATAATTATGAAATACTAACATCAATGGGAGCGTTTGAGATATCACTGAAGGGACAGTAATCCTGAAGGATAATGATAACAATTGTACACAGCTTGCAATGTGCGCTTTATGCTTTTTGTGACTGGGTATTTATAGCCAATACGAGACACTGTGCAAGATTATGGATCACTAACTCAGCTTCACAAATAATTTTATTTTGAATTTCAATAACGATACTAGTGCTATTCAAACTCACATTCTTCGATTTAAGAACTTGGGCTACCAAACAACTAAAGGGTAAAAAATTACTTACTTTACCGTTAGTGTTTCTAGTATAGTCCGCGCTCTCTTGTGCGAATTCTGCGCTGCAACTCCTTGGCTGAATATGGTCAAACGTAAGTTTGCTAAAATACCATACCGCAGGTTCATATATGTCTTCAGAAACCCATAGCATAATCTTAGTCGATGATTTTATTAAGTTCCGACACAAATGCCGTGCGTAAACTTTTCATCGTCGTAACAATCCGGCAGGCGACGGAAACCTAACCTTCTTCAGTGAAACAACTTGTCGACTGAGTATTTTCTGGCGTGTTTGTTATGATACGTGGGTGATTTGTGCAATAAAAACGTTTCGCTTTTTTATGCCTCAATAGGTATTTCTATTGATTACTTAGACCACTACATTATCACACATGCTCTAGCACAGCCATATGGCGTGGAATATAGCTCCATTTGACTGAAAGCCATTTACTAGGAATGCTATGGCACGCCACCAGATGGCACGCAAGGTTCACACGATGCAATTTAATTGCTATGCCAATCACATCGCAAGAAATGTCTCCGTCTGTACAGGACTTACGTGGGAACGACAGGATGACGGACGAAAATGTTGCTCAGATTCAGGATTTTTTTTATCCATACTGGAATTCAGTAGACAAATGGAGCTTGCTGCAACGAATAAAGCATATATTGAAGTTTCTTGTTATTTTTATCGAAAAATATTAATATTTCACTATGCAACTGGGACTCCCCCAAGGGAGCTCTGAAAGGTGGTAGATAGACGTCACGGTAACTCCGGTTGTGGTTATCTGAAACATGAAAGTAACATATCACCTTGATCCTTACAAATGTAATTTTAGTTCATCGTAGAGATTAGTAAAATAAAAAAAGCGAAATTTTAGATAATTGAAAAAATGACCTCTTTAGTCCCCTTCTTGTGATCGAAAAGAAACCACTAAGTATTAATATAAAAAATATCGGCAGCGATGAACTGAAGAGAATTCTGTTGTGGCCGAGCGGTTATAGGCACTTAAGTCCGGAATCGCACTACTGCTACAGTCGCAGGTTCGAATCCCGCCTCGAGCGTGGTTGTGTGTGATGTCCTTAGGTTAGTTAGGTTTAAGATTAGATTAGATTAGATTAGATTAGATTAGATTAATACTAGTTCCATGGATCATGAATACGATATTTCGTAATGATGTGGAACGAGTCAAATTTTCCAATACATGACATAATTAGGTTAATTTAACAACATACTTAAGTTAATAAAACAATTTTTTTGTGTTTTTTGTTTTTCTTTATTTTTTATTTTTATTTTTTTTATTTTTTATTATTTTTTAAAATATTTTTGTTTTTTTTCTTTTTTTTCTTAATTTATATCTAAAAATTCCTCTATGGAGTAGAAGGAGTTGTCATTCAGAAATTCTTTTAATTTCTTCTTAAATACTTGTTGGTTATCTGTCAGACTTTCGATACTATTTGGTAAGTGACCAAAGACTTTAGTGCCAGTATAATTCGCCCCTTTCTGTGCCAAAGTTAGATTTAATCTTGAATAGTGAAGATCGTCCTTTCTCCTAGTATTGTAGTTATGCACACTGCTATTACTTTTGAATTGGGTTTGGTTGTTAATAACAAATTTCATAAGAGAGTATATATACTGAGAAGCTACTGTGAATATCCCTAGATCCTTAAATAAATGTCTGCAGGATGATCTTGGGTGGACTCCAGCTATTATTCTGATTACACGCTTTTGTGCAATAAATACTTTATTCCTCAGTGATGAATTACCCCAAAATATGATGCCATATGAAAGCAATGAGTGAAAATAGGCGTAGTAAGCTAATTTACTAAGATGTTTATCACCAAAATTTGCAATTACCCTTATTGCATAAGTAGCTGAACTCAAACGTTTCAGCAGATCATCAATGTGTTTCTTCCAATTTAATCTCTCATCAATGGACATACCTAAAAATTTGGAATATTCTACCTTAGCTATATGCTTCAGATTATGGTCTATATTTATTAATGGTGTCATACCATTCACTGTACGGAACTGTATGTACTGTGTCTTATCAAAATTCAGTGAGAGTCCGTTTACAAGGAACCACTTAGTAATTTTCTGAAAGACAGTATTGACAATTTCATCAGTTAATTCTTGTTTCTCAGGTGTGATTACTACACTTGTATCATCAGTGAAGATAACTAACTTTGCCTCTTCATGAATATAGAATGGCAAGTCATTAATATATAATAAGAACAACAAAGGACCCAAGACTGACCCTTGTGGAACCCCATTCTTGATAGTTCCCCAGTTTGAGGAATGTGCTGATCTTTGCATGTTACGAGAACTACTTATTTCAACTTTCTGCACTCTTCCAGTTAGGTACGAATTAAACCATTTGTGCACTGTCCCACTCATGCCACAATACTTAAGCTTGTCTAGCAGAATTTCATGATTTACACAATCAAAAGCCTTTGAGAGATCACAAAAAATCCCAATGGGTGGTGTTCGGTTATTCAGATCATTCAAAATTTGACTGGTGAAAGCATATATGGCATTTTCTGTTGAAAAACCTTTCTGGAAACCAAACTGACATTTTGTTAGTACTTCATTTTTACAGATATGTGAAGCTACTCTTGAATACATTACTTTCTCAAAAATTTTGGATAAAGCTGTTAGAAGGGAGATTGGATGGTAATTGTTGACATCAGATCTATCCCCCTTTTTATGCAAAGGTATAACAATAGCATATTTCAGTCTATCAGGGAAAATGCCCTGTTCCAGAGAGGAATTACACAGGTGGCTGAGAAACTTACTTATCTGTTGAGAACAAGCTTTTAGTATTTTGCTGGAATTGCCATCAATTCCATGCGAGTTTTTGCTTTTAAGCAAGTTTATTATTTTCCTAATTTCAGAGGGAGAAGTGGGTGAGATTTCAATTGTATCAAATTGCATAGGTATGGCCTCTTCCATTAACAGCCTAGCATCTTCTAATGAACACCTGGATCCTACTATATCCACAACATTTAGAAAATGATTATTAAAAATATTTTCAACTTCTGACTTTTTGTTTGTAAAGTTTTCATTCAATTTGGTGGTAATACTGTCTTCCTCTGCTCTTGGTTGACCTGTTTCTCTTTTAATAATATTCCAAATTGTTTTAATTTTATTATCAGAGTTGCTGATTTCAGACATGATACACATACTCCTGGATTTTTTAATAACTTTTCTTAATATAATACATTAGTTTTTATAATTTTTGATAGTTTCTGGGTCACTACTCTTTCTTGCTGTCAGATACATTTCCCTTTTCCAGTTACAAGATATTTTTATACCCTTAGTAAGCCATGGTTTGTTACAAGGTTTCTTACGAGTATATTTAACTATTTTCTTGGGGAAGCAGTTTTCAAATGCATTTACAAAAATGTCATGAAATAAATTATATTTTAAATTGGCATCAGGTTCACGGTACACCTCATCCCAGTCTAACTGCTGTAGGCTTTCCCTGAAATTTGCAATTGTTAAATCGTTGACTGAACGTACTACTTTGGAGGACTGTTTAGTATTGCTGAATGGAGCTATGTCATATATTGTAACTAGCTGTGCACCATGATCAGAAAGACCATTCTCAACAGGCTGAGCATTTATCTGGTTAAACTTACCTTGGTCTATAAAGAAGTTATCTGTCAGTGAGCTGCTATCCTTTACCACCCGAGTAGGAAAATCAATAACGGGTGTCAAATTGAAAGAACCGAGTAATACTTCAAGGTCATTTTTCCTATTACCCTCTTTCAGAGAATCTACATTGAAGTCCCCACAAATAATAATTTGCTTCCCCCTGTCTGACAGATAGCACAACAAGGAGTCCAAATTTTTCAGAAATAGATGAAAATTTCCTGATGGGGACCTATATACAGTTACAATTATAAATGTGCCTTTATTTAATTTAAGCTCACAGGCACATGCTTCTATATGTTTCTCTACACAAAACTTTTTTGTTTCTATACTTTTTGCACAATGATAACTTTTGACATATATGGCAACTCCTCCTTTCTCCATATTTTCTCTCATTACATGTGCAGAGAGCTTATAACCACTTACATTTACCTTATTCATATCAGTAACAATGTGATGCTCAGACAGGCATAGTATATCTATTTCATTCTCAGCTTCTAAATCTTCTAAACAAACCTGAAGCTCATCTACTTTATTCTTTAAACTCCCAATATTTTGATGAAATATACTTACATTATTTTTAATTATACTTTTATGAGAACCTTTCCTTATTCTAACATTTGCAGCACTCTCCTGTCTGAGTGTCTCATTGTGCTTAGGCCTAGTTCCTATAACAGTGGTCACATGGTGTTTAGAGAGGCAGATTATGTCAATTGGGTTGGGTGACTTTAATTCATCTATGCAATTACCTAGGACTGAGATACAACTTGGTGGAGATAAAATTTCTCGTGATTGGTGAAAATTTATAATTGATAGCTGTGATTGGTGATCCAATGTGCAAGAATTGTGCTGTTTAATTTCTTTCCTAAACTGAAGATTTCTTTCAATCCTCTCGTAAAACTTGACATCTTTCTGTCTTACCTATCCTAAAAAAGGTGCTGCTCCAACACCTGTAACCACTGGTATTTTACCATTCATGGCAGTGCCTCCCCCCCCCTTAAATTTCCTGCTATTACCCCAGCCAGTTTCCCCTTCCCTTTCCTGTTGAGATGTAGGCCGTGCCTGGTATAGTCCCACCTACTGAGATAATCAACAGGAACCACACCAATATGGGCCCGCACACCCGACCCAAGCAGCCGTTCCAACTCCAAATTAACTCTCCTAACAGAAGAGTTCAAATGAGGCCGGTCATGGCGTCTCAGGACAGATACAAACTCAACATTGGTGTGTCTCGATGCCAACGCAATCTTTACCAGGTCACATTCTATACTGTACCCAGGATCTCTGTCGATGCTGTTCCCTGGCCCTCCTAAAATAACCACGGTGTCTTCCCTGGTAAATCCTTTACAGAGTGAACCTAAATCCTCTGTCACCTGATCCAGACTAGCACTTGGTTTGAAAAAATTTGTGACCTGGTATTCTGGTCCTAATTCCTCCTGCAGAAGTTGGCCTACACCTCTGGCATGAGAACTGCCTAACAACAAAACTTTCTTCCTTTTCGATGACTTTCCTACATTCTTTTTCAATTTCCTATTGAAAGTTTGTTGTGTCCTGTCTACACCTACCTCTGCATGAGGCTCATCAGTTTCTAACTGAAGCAACAGGTCAAACTTATTTTTGACATTCACCACAAAACTGTCAGACTTAGTTCTAGGCCTGGTCCTTCTGCTACCTGTTGCCACTTCCCACCTCTCTTTGCCCTTCTCCCTCCTTAACCTGTCCAGATCTTCCCTAGCCTGATCTAGCTCAGCCTGAAGGGCAGCAATTTTCCCCTCCTGTTCTACTATCTTCCTATCTCTGCTGCAAATCCTACATAACCACTGATGAGCCTGATCCACTTTCCCAACACCCACGCCACTGCAGTCCCCCCAGTGAAAAAAACTACTGCATCCATCACACCAAACCCCGGAACTAACAATTCTACGGCAAGTCAGGCACTTCTCACTCATGGCAAAAATAATACTTTAGCTAGAATAAATCAATTAAATTACCGAAAATCAAAAAAGACGTTACAAGAATTAAGCCTATTCACAAATGTATACAAGCAAGTTTCTGATTTAAAATTCCGCTGTTTTCCTGAGATCTGTATTAAAACAACGAAGGTATACGCTATTTATTATATATTTCACTCGATGGAATGAAAAAAGGACAATTAAACGAGATACTTTAACTTTGATTCTCCAAAAACGTTACGAGAATAGGCCTATAAACAAATGTATATAGGCAAGTTTCTGATATAAAGTTACGCTGTTTTTCTGAAGTCTGTATTAAAACAATGAAGTTATACGCTATTTACGGTAGTTTACTTATTTGTTACCGAGAAAGTAGTTAAATTACCTTGAAACAAGAACAAACACATTTACAAAATTTAAGCCTAAGCGCGACTTCGCGAAGTTACGATCTTTTCGTGTTTTCTAAAAAAATACGCAAAAAAAGTCAAACCTTTAACGGCAAGACTAAACGATACACTAATGCACGTATTTAATTTGTTGTCAGCGTTAAACTAAATTATATTCCTGTCTAAATCACTTAACTTTCTGGAAATGGTTTCTGGCGTCACTTACTCGGCGGCCATAACATGTCTATGGGAATGATGACATCAGATGTTAAGTCCCATAGTGCCATTTGAACCATTTTTAGAATTCAGTTTGCTTCAAGGGAGGCCAAAAATCATGAAAATTGTAGCGGGACGCAGACAACCATGCCGGAAAACATGGTTTTCAGAAAAACGCTTTTAAGGTTGGACAAGTATTTATCATATAAAAAAAGGGGCAATCTTGAAACTTACGGGATATCATCAATGCCAGGTCTGTAATAACCATCGCCCCAACTAGTGGATGGCCGCCTTCTGCTACTTTGACCTGATAAGCCCCCAATTTTCGTCTTGAAAGCCCTTTTCGTCGCTGTCTTCAAAGCCCTTTTCGTCGCTGTCTTCAAAGAGTCGGCGCGTTTTATCGACGATTTAAATGTAAGAGATACAAAAAAAACTGATTTCCACTTTACGCCGAACATTAAAAACACTCAGCTCAGAATGACTCCGGCTGTCGCTAACTCAGCCATGAAATAGCTGACTGAGCGACTACTAGAGGGCCAAAATGAGAAAAGTGAAAGTTCACTATGTGTTCGAGACGTTGGTAGACATTTGCACCATTCGAATCAGTCCTAAACATCTCACGAACGCAACGAAGGGAATGTGAGTGCGAACCGGTTCTCTAACGCCAAGGCTCAAATGGCTTTGAGCACTATGGGACTTAATTTCTGAGGTCATCAGTCGCCTAGAACTTAGAACTAATTAAACCTAACTAACCTAAGGACACCACACACATCCATGCCCGAGGGACCGTAGCGGTCTTGCGGCTCGAGACTGTAGTGCCTAGAACCGCTCTGCCATCCCGGCCGCCACTCCGAGGCTTCAAACGCTCACAGATTCGTTAATTTTTTGAGTTCGCGTATAATATTTTGGGGAATAATTTTTCAATGTATATATATTCGAATTCCATAATAAAAAAAACTCGAGTTCCTTTCAATCGTCATCCTGTCGTTTTCACTTAAGCCTCAACGTGAATTCTCTTGCTGCTAGCTCCGTTGTCGGTCTTAACATCCACGTGTTGGACACGTATAGTCAAGTCAGAGCAGCGTGCGGGATGCTTCCCAACCATATACAGTATAGACAAGGCAGATACGTATAATGATTCTGACTGGGCTACTGCTGCCTACAAGGCAGTACGAGGAGCGGTGTATGACCATGAGACTCCTGACCAGCATGTTGCCAGTCCATCCAACTGGTACCGCCAGCAGCCGAATCCTGCTGATGCCACTATATCTGTATTCGAGCAGATCCTCATTTGGACACACGAGGCTGAGTGGACACCGTTTCGGACATCCGTACCTCGGAGAAAAATCAGACGATATACCGCAAGTCGAACCCAGGTCTTTCCGTGCGCAAGGTAGGGGCTGAAGAAGAACAGTCCAGTAAAGTTTAGTAAGCTCCTCTCGGGTGCACAAACTAGTGTGAGGCCTTGTATTGTCATGCAGTTGGAGAAGTTCGTTTGCATTTCTATGGTAAAGGAAGTCGTTTCTCCACTTTCATGAGGGAAGCACAATACTCTTCAGAGCTGATCGTTGGAGCACAAGGGAGGACTTAAGAGAATAACCCATTCAGAGTTTCAGAAGACCTTCGCCCTGGCTTTACGGGCTGTGGGTGCGGCTTTGAACTTTTTGTTCGCAGAACAGATGATTTGGCATCACTCTATAGATTGCCGTTTTGTTTCCGATTCGCCATGTTTCATCGCCTGTGACGACGTTCGACAAAAACTGTTACGACCAGCCTTGTAACGCACAAGCAATTCCACACAGATGGTCCTCCGTTTGCTCTTTATGGACTTCTGTTAGGCGGCGAAGAAGTCAGTGTTGTGACTTGGCAAGACAGCCAAGCCACTATGAGGTAGCCGAAAGGCACGCGTTTAAGCTCACGCAGGCTGGCGTGAGGTCTGGAACAGTTAAAGGAGATGAGTCTAGTAAAAAAAGTACATAGCTTCTGGAATACTTAACTTTAATCCATAATTGGTGAACATCGGTCTGACGGTGCATACATCACAAGATAAATAGCAAATGATAATGGCGCCTTCCTAGGTCGTAGCAAATGACGTAGCTGAAGGCTATGCTAACTATCGTCTCGGCAAATGAGAACGTAATTTGCCAGTGAACCATCGCTAGCAAAGTCGGCTGTACAACTGGGGCGAGTTCTAGGAAGTCTCTCAAGACCTGCCATGTGGCGGCGCTCGGTCTGCAATCACTGACAGTGGCGACACACGGGTCCGTCGTATACTAACGGACCGCGGCCGGTTTAAAGGCTACCACCTAGCAAGTGTGGTGTCTGGCGGTGACACCACAGTCAGCGTGCCCGAACTGGTGGAGGAGTGTGTCCGCACTACCAGCAGAGACGTCCAGGTGTGCAGCGAGGTGTTTCATTCTGATCCTCGATCACCTCGAATGAGAGTGTCCGTACGTTCCAACGTTGCAGGAGTTATTGCTGTGTGAAGGAGGTCGGCACGCGGGATATCAGACAGGTTTGCGCGATCTTGCTGCAATGATGACATACGCCTCGCCCAACGACTCATCTTGTGTTTGTTCACTGCCAGTCTCCGTAGACATTCTTTAAGTGTCTATGAACATCTGCAATGCTCTGGTTTCCTCAAAGAGAAACTCAACGATAGCTCCCTGCTTGGAACGCGTCTCTGTACAGACGCCTCACTGCAGATGTGAGGATACATTCTATTTGTTCAGTCCATCTGAATATGACTTCAATTTATCATTTGTACATCTCGTGCACGAGTTGTGTGTTGAGGAAAAAGGGCATACATTTGAGCACGTCACTTAAATAAACATTCCACTATCAGATCATTCATCTGAACACTGTCATAAATGTGCAGCGTGTTGCAGACTGTCATAAAAATTTGAACATTTTTAGCTCTCTATCTACAACCGATAGAAATCTGATATAAACTGATTTCCACATGGTTTAAGTACATCAGCTATACTATGGAAAAAATATGTTTTGTTTAAAAAGTTACGGCTCTTTGGACAACTCCTTGAAACATAACGGTGCCCATAAATACGTAGAAAAAATGTCGTTCCTTACGCTTAGTTGTCTAAATACACTGTCTGCCACGAAAAGTAAAGCAACCAGAGGACATGGTCAGATGTGAATGTAACACATCAGCAGGTATGTAAGTGATTAGAGGTGCTATTCCCTGTGGCAGGTAGAACGACCACCAGCGAGCATTAATGTTGTTCGTGTTTGGTGTTGTTACCAGGTCTATTAGCGACGTGAGCGGAGCGTCAGATATTGAGTGATCACTGTGAACGACACGGAGATTCACCGTACTCTTGAGAATCTGCGTTATCTGCACATGAGAGTTTGAAACGGCCAACATTTTTTTTCTTTTTGTTTTATTTATTGTATTAAAAAACTAGAAACCCCGTCTCGATTGCGAAAAAAGCATCTAGTGTTAACCCAGGTTTCGGCGTAGATAACTACGCCTTCTTCAGAACAATAAAACCCACAAGTGCGTAAGAAGACCTTTGTAAATGATTAAAAGAACGCCATAGCTGTACATTTATAAACGAAAAAGAAAAGGAAAACACAAACGGTACATATGTACAAAGTCAAAACCACTACTTAACTTAATAATGTACGCTCCACCTCACACGGGCCTGTGTTCGATGGGCCATGACCCGTCATAAACTGCCATCACTAGGTGCTTTTTTCACAATTGAGGCCAGTTTTTAGTTTTTTAATATATTAACCAACGATTGCTGACGCGCTGCGATGTTGGACGTCCTTTTATTTATTTATTTTGGGCAACAAATATCATGCAAGCATCAGTAGTTACAAAAGACTATATTAACATAACTGCAATGTCCACAGTAGAACAATAAAAAAGTTCGATGTACAAACATAAGTTCTTATTGTAAAACGAAAACACTAAAAGATGAATACGAAAAAGCCAGTAGTAGTTACAACAGTGCCAAGTTAATATCAGTCCAGTTTTCACAATAGGACAAGTATGCAGATACATTCGTTATAAAGGGTGGTCCATAGATAGTGACCGGGCCAAATATCTCACGAAATAAGCATCAAACGAAAACAGTGCAAAGAACGAAACTCGTCTAGCTTGAAGGGGGAAACCAGGTGGCGCTATGGTTGGCCCGCTAGATGGCGCTGCCATAGGTCAAACGAATATCAACTGCGTCTTTTTTAAATAGGAACCTCGATTTTTATCACATACTCGTGTAGTACGTAAAGAAATGTTTTAGTTGCACCACTTTTTTCGCTTTGTGATAGATGGCGCTGTAATAGTCACAAACGTATAAGTACTTGGTATCACGTAACATTCCGCCAGTGCGGACGGTATTTACTCCGTGATACATCACGCGTGCTAAAATGGACCGTTTACCAATTGAGGAAAAGGTCGATATCGTGTTGATGTATCGCTATTGTGATCAAAATGCCCAACGGGCGTGTGCTATGTATGCTGCTCGGTATCCTGGAGGACATCATCCAAGTGTCCGGACCGTTCGCCGGATAGTTACGTTATTTAGGGAAACAGGAAGTCATCAGCCACATGTGAAACGTCAACCACGACCTGCAATAAATGATGATGCCCAAGTAGGTGTTTTAGCTGATGTAGCGGCTAATCCGCACATCAGCAGCAGACAAACTGCGCGAGAATCGGGAATCTCAAAAACATCGGTGCTGAGAATGCTACATCAACATAGATTGCACCCGTACAATATTTCTGTGCACCAGGAATTGCATGGCGACGACTTTGAACGTCGTCTACAGTTCTGCCACTGGGCACGAGAGAAATTACGGGACTATGACAGATATTTTGCACGCGTTCTATTTAGCGACGAAGCGTCGTTCACAGCGGTAACGTAAACCGGCATAATATGCACTATTGGGCAACGTAAAATCCACGATGGCTGTGACAAGTGGAACATCAGCGACCTTGGCGGGTTAATGTATGTTGCGGCATTATGGGAGGAAGGATAATTGGCCCCTATTTTATCGGTGGCAATCTAAATGGTGCAATGTATGCTGATTTCCTACGTAATGTTCTAACGATGATACTACAAGATGTTTCACTGCATGAGAGAATGGCGATGTACTTCCAACATGATGGATGTCTGGCACATAGCTCGCGTGCGGCTGAAGCGGTATTGTATAGCATATTTTATGACAAATGGATTGGTCGTCGAAGCACCATACCATGGCCCGCACGTTCAACAGATCTGACGTCCGCGGATTTCTTTCTGTGGGGAAAGTTGAAGGATATTTGATATTGTGATCCACTGACAACGCCTAACAACATGTGTCAGCGCATTATCAATGCATGTGCGAACATTACGGAAGGCGAACTACTCACTGTTGAGAGGAATGTCGTTACGCCGGCCGGAGTGGCCGAGCGATTCTAGGCGCTACAGGCTGGAATTGCGCGACCGCTACGGTCGCAGGTTCGAATCCTGCTTCGGGCATGGATGTGTGTGACGTCCTTAAATTAGTTAGGTTTAAGTAGTTCTGAGTTCTAGGGGACTAATGACCTCAGAATTTAAGTCCCATAGTACTCAGAGCCATTTTTGAATGTCGTTACACGTATTGCCAAATGCATTAAGGTTGACGGACATCATTTTGAGAATTTATTGCATTAATGTGGTATTTACAGGTAATCACGCTGTAACAGCATGCGTTCTCAGAAATGATAAGTTCACAAAGGTACAGGTATCACATTGGAACAACCGAAATAAAATGTTCAAACGTACCTACGTTCTGTATCTTAACCTACCTGTTACCAACTGTTCGTCTAAAATTGTGAGCCATATGTTTGTGACTATTACAGCGCCATCTATCACAAACCGAAAAAGTGGTCCAACTAAAACATTTCTTTACGTACGACACGAATATGTGATAAAAATGGGGGTTCTCATTAAAAAAAGACGCAGTTGATATCTGTTTGACCTATGGCAGCGCCATCTAGCGGGCCAACTATAGCGCCATCTGGTTTCCCCCTTCAAGCTAGACAAGTTTCATTCTTTGTAGTTTTTTCGTTTGACACTTATTTAGCGAGATATTTGGCCAGGTAGGGTCAATGGACCACCCTGTATACTCGTAAATTAAAAAACACAAAATTACCACCCAGGTTTCGAACTGGGCCGGTTCCAGAGGGGCATGACATCCACAGCAACTTATAACTGAGGACTGGACAACGGCGTCGTTTACAGAGATAGGTTCTTAATGCAAAGCAAAGTCACAGATAGATGTCCCAGTTTTCGAACCGGGCTGGTTCCATTGGAAGGCAAGATCGACACAACTTATAGATCAAAGCTGGATACCGGCGTCTTTTAAATAGCTCAAGAGCTAATAATGCTTGTATGTATCGAACCGGTAAAGTAAATCAGTTACACCTGTAGGAGGAAGTAGCTCCTCGCAACCAATTTTTTGTATAAGACCGTCGTGAGGCCAGGTATTTGGTACACGCCAGTATGACGTCGTTCATAGCCGTAACCATTGTATCCTGATCAATGTCCAGAAGCGATGATTTTCAGCCGGTATCGGTGGGGAAGTTAACACCGGTGTCCCAGCATCATGTAGATGAGAGAGGTCACATGGCGTGTACCAAGATTCACCTAGGTGAACCATGACCGAGGAGAGATGTTCGGTTCTATGGCCGCCCATTTAGTTGTGGGACACGTGCCACTCACAATTCCAGCAGTGTGGGTCTCCGTTCGGTCGGCTGGTCGCAACTTGCAATATGAAAATCACTCGGGCATTCGGGTGTGAGAGTGGCTTCCTTTCTCCTCTTTTTATAGTTATTTCCAACGATGTTTCTCCTTATACTGGACCGGTCCCAAGGTTTTTAACACAGTTGATATTATGATACTATCATACACTGTAAGTCATAAAGTACTTGTTGTTCCCAACACTGGCTGATATGTTTTATAACACAGGTGGAATTTGGTTGGCACCCTTTCACGTATTGTATAATGGTTGTTACTTAAAGTAAAAAATTCTGTGGGATATCTTTCTGTACAAAGAGTCAGATCTGGCCTCTGTGAATTTATAAATGGATTTCAGACATTAATAACGTACGATATAAGGCGGTCGTTACATCTGGAACGGCAGCGATTTGAGTATTCTATTTCAATTAATTGTGGAATTTTGTACGTACCTCATATATAGTTTTGTTACTACGATGTTTAAAATAATGTAGTTTGTCCGGTGATATGTCATGTACTATACACAATATTTTATTTCCATTTGTATGCCCTTAATGTACTCTTTGGTGGCTGACTGTTCTTATACATGGCATCAACTATGTCTGGCACGCCAGCAATATATGTAACGTGCCTATGATACGTGTCATTGAGAGTCTTAAGTCTTTGGATGCATGTATGTCTGTGACAACAAATTACCAGCCGCTGTCAGTTACCACGCTATACACAGAGCAAAGTCCAGATTACTATCTTAATAGTTGTCACTGTAATGTGGGCACTTTCGTAAAATGACGTAATATGACTACTTTTTACTTTTTATTAAGAGTGATTAGAAAGTGACATGAAATACCGATGTTGAAAATGTAAGTAAGAAATTTGTATAGTTATCTTTTATCTTAATGTTAGTTGTGCAAAGTGTTTTTTTACACATGGCGATGTATGCAAGCAATGTATCGCACGATTAAATAAACATCGCATTACAGCCTACTATGGACCATTATTAACCATCTGGAGGCTATGGATCCCCACGAATACAAAATTTTAAGTGGTCCGATGTTCTTTTCCAAGGAAGCGTGGGGGCAGGAATACTCGTCATCAAGGTTCCTGATGATCATGTCTGATTATCCCTTTCCACCCTGGCCCGCACAACCATGCGGATTCAGTTTCAAATTTGCTGTGGCTCAACAACATCACTTTCCTGTGTAACTCCGGACTGCAACGATTCTGTGAGTTCACAGCTTCTGTTTCACATTTTATTGGCTATTGTAACCATCAGAACACAGCAGATCGTTTCGAACTTCAGTGAAACCAAGATAAACAAAATCTGTTGTTTTCTATATTTAGTTAGTTTAAGCAATACCTGCATTATTTTAGATTAAGAATGTTTAACTTATGTAAGTTGTTCAAACACAGGCATGGAATGCCTTTTCGATATTATAAATGTTTGTATCTTGAGTAACAGGATCATGCTAGCGACTCCTTGAAGAGACTATCACACTGAGAATTTTGTCAGTATTTTTACCTAATTCCAGATGTCATAAGGTATAGGAACTGATACACAACAGATAAATTTTTAAGAAATTTTCTCTCAGGGTGGAAAGGGTTATGATGTTGGTTTGTGGGGCTCTCAACATCGTGGTCATCAGCGTTCATGCAAGTTTCAAATCTTTCCATTCTCAGTCTCGGCGCTTCCCGAATGATGATGAGATGATGGCAACACAAACACTCTGTGGTGTGCGTACTGTAAGACCTTCGGTACACACACCATCAGATTATTTGACTTGTCGCTCTAACGAAGTAGGCGAGTGTCAGCAATATGTCTCGTGTCTTATCGTGGCGTGTTTATCTTCTGCCGTTAGGTCAGACGATAGAAATGCCACTTGCACGCTTAGAGTAGCAGATTGACGGTGACCAACTTTAAACAGAATTTGATCAATTTTCACACATTTATTAAAATAATAACAAGCCTAAAAATAACTTAACTTGGTTCTGGATGCTATTTACAATTGACAATCTGAAGTTCCTTTGGTCTTGGTACGTTAATCTTATTCTCACATATCTCTGATACTTGACAAAGTGTCTAGTCATTTATCTTCATGGCTATGTACAGGAATATGGTAATCTTATTAGACTCAGACTGAAACTTGACTACAGACTAATGCAGACTGATGTAGACTGACTAATCGGAGGTCTGTACACTCGTTATAATACCTCGAGCGTTCAGGTATCACTGCGCGAGTGTGATCCGCGAGGAGAAAAGGTTCTACGTTAGCAGCAATCTCATTGGCTGCATGACATATTAATACGCGGATGGGCGGAAGCAGAATTTAGTCCGTCTCTATGGCAGCGCCATCTCGTAGAGCGGAGACGGACGAGCGCAGCGCCTGCGCTGTTGTGCTTAGCGGGGCGCGCTCTAGTGGGAAAGTTGTGTAGGCGCTGACTACGCGGAACTATGTACACAACACACACCCCTCCCCGAGCGGAGAAAATCCCCAACCCGTCAGCGAATCGAACCCGGGATCCCGTGACCCACAGGCAGCAACGCAAGCCACTAGACCACGAACTGCGGACAATGATCATGTCCGGTTACCTCACATCTGCGTCTGCCATCCGAGAACAAGTAATAGACTTCCACTGGAAGAAGACTAGCACTTGCCGGAGTGGGGAACTGCCATCCTGTGAGCAAACTGCCCTTAATACTACAGCACAAGCCTCTAGGTTTGGAATGGTCGCGTGACCCGGACCCATGGAGTGCTGATGAATCACGTCGCACTGTACTCAGCGATGGGTTGCAGTCCTGTACTACCGTGGATGACCATCGTCCCTGGATCACCATCGTCGGCGAGTATGGCGGCAATTTGCGGTGACGTCCTATTCTTCAAATGTTTTGGTGGCGCCCAGCAGTGTGTCTCCTGCCGTCGTGGTGTGGGTATAACTTATGGCCAAGGATGATAGTGGCTGAGGGAACTCTGACGGCTCAACTAGACGTCAAGCATATCTTCCATCCTCATGTACTAAATCTCACGCTACAGCATCGTGGTGCCATTCTTCAACAGGACAATGCTCGTCTCGACATGGCACGTGGCACTATGAAATGTCTGCGTGATATTACGGTACTCCCGTGGCCGGTAACATCCACACATCTTTCCCCCATAGAACATATGTAGTATCAGCTCCGACATCAACTCCATCTTATTGACGGTCTCCAGAGACCAGCAACATAAATTTTTTCTTTTCAGAAATAAGGAATAGGAATACCAACAACCCTACTTTCTATAGATTGTATTACACTACCGGCCATTAAAATTGCTACGCCACGAAGATGACGAGCAACAGACGCGAAATTTAACCGACAGGAAGAAGATGCTGTGATATGCAAATGATTAGGTTTTCAGAGCATTCACACGTGCTGACATGAGGAAAGTTTCCAACCGATTTCTCATACACAAACAGCAGTTGAACGGCGTTGCCTGGCGAAACGTTGTTGTGATGTCTCGTGTAAGGAGGAGAAATGCGTACCATCACGTTTCCGACTTTGATAAAGGTCGGATTGTAGCCTATTGCGATTGCGGTTTATCGTATCACGACATTGCTGCTCGCATTGATCGAGATCCAATGACTGTTAGCAGAATACGGAATCGGTGGGTTCAGGAGGGTAATAGCAGTCGCGATGACAGGCATTTTATCCGCCTGGCTGTAACTGATCGTGCAGCCACGTCTCGATCCCTGAGTCTATAGAGGGGGACGTTTGCAAGACAACAACCATCTGCACGAACAGTTCGACGACGTTTGCAGTAGCATGGACTATCAGCTCGGAGACCATGGCTGCGGTTACCCTTGACGCTGCATGACAGACAGGAGCACATGCGATGGTGTACTCAAGGACGAATCTGGATGCATGAATGGCAAAACGTCATTTTTTCGGATGAATCCAGGTTCTGTTTACAGCATCATGATGGTCGCATCCGTGTTTGGTGACATCGCGGTGAACGCACATTGGAAGCGTGTATTCGTCATCGCCATACTAGCGTATCACCCGGCGTGATGGTATGGGGTGCCATTGGTTACACGTCTCGGCCACCTCTTGTTCGCATTGACGGCACTTTGAATAGTGGACGTTACATTTCAGATGTATTACGACCCGTGGCTCTACCCTTCTTTCGATCCCTGCTAAACCCTACATTTCAGCAGGATAATGCACGTCCGCATGTTGCAGGCCCTTTACAGGCCTTTCTGGATACAGAAAATGTTCGACTGCTGCCCTGGCCAGCACATTCTCAACATCTCTCACCAACTGAAAACTGGTCAATGGTGGCCGAGCAACTGGCTCGTCACAATACGCCAGTCACTACTCTTGATGAACTGTGGTATAGTGTTGTAACTGTATGGGCAGTTGTACATGTACACGCCATCCAAGCTCTGTTTGACTCAATGCCCAGGCGTATCAAGGCCGTTATTACGGCCAGAGGTGGTGGTTCTGGGTACTGATTTCTCAGGATCTATGCACCCAAATTGCGTGTAAATGTAAACACATCTCAGTTCTAGTATAATATATTTGTCCAACTAATACCCGTTTATCATCTGCATTTCTTCTTGATGTAGCAATTTTAATGGCCAGTAGTGTACATAGATTAAAAATATTTTTCATCTCCTAGTGTTGTATCAAATATTATCTCGTTCTACAAAAAGGAATACACAGGAGAAATCAACTCTCTGTCTTCACTTATGGATAAGACCGGACGCGTGTACCTGGATAAATGCGGTTCCGCCACATGCGACGCGGTGTACCAGCGCAGAGCACCGACCTGCCTTAAGGTCACCACCGACGATCGATTGTGGGGTCGAGCGGCGTGATGCAGTCATCGGAGGAGATGCGATTCACGGCCAGCGGATCATTACGACGGTGCTGCGAGGTTCGTGTCATCGAACTTTGGGGAGCGTACACGACGCTGAGCGGGAGAGGAGGGTAACACTCCGAGTGAGCGGGAAACAGTGACGAATGTGCAGAGAAGCCCTGTGCTAGAAGCTGTGGCCAGCACGGGAGAACGTGCGCAGTACATTCTCAACATCTCTCACCAATTGAAAACTGGTCAATGGTGGCCGAGCAACTGGCTCGTCACAATACGCCAGTCACTACTCTTCATGAACTGTGGTATCGTCTTGAAGCTGCATGGGCAGCTGTACGTGTACACGCCATCCAAGCTCTGTTTGACTCAATGCCCAGGCGTATCAAGGCCGTTATTACGGCCAGAGGTGGTTGTTCTGGGTACTGATTTCTCAGGATCTATGCACCCAAATTGCGTGAAAATGTTTTCACATGTTGTAACGTTCCCTGGCAGCACGCACAGTGTTAATAAACTGACATAACGTTTAATTGTACTATGTACGCCGCTATGAAGCAATTCGGAGGTACTGTAATTGTTTAACAAAAAATATATTATTTAATTTTGTATAAAGGACGTTGGTTATTATTGTAATATTTTGTGTAATAATATTCTCGATGTATTTATGATCGTAATATTTCTATACTCATAATGTAATTACGAAATATGTTAATATCTGCGATGAAAAAATGTAAAATATACCCAGAGAGGAAAAAAATGTTGTAAGATTACAAAGAGATATTAATAATCAGCAATAGTATAAATAGCACTACATAATGTGCATTCTTTGTCGTCTTGCTCGAGAGCTGAGATAGAGAGGAACCTGTGACGTAGCATTATATGCATGGGTAGATTTCTTTTGTCTGTATCTGTCTTCAGCCGCCATTAGAGGAGAAATTATAATGTAATTTTAATTATTGTTGTGGTCTAAATACATTATAATTCATCAAAATTGCGTATTACTAATGAAAATTAGTTTGCCCATGTCATCTATAATATTTCTTTAAAGAATTTTCAGCACTTTTAGCGATTATCGTTGGTGTTGTTGGGCTGTGCCGCGACCGAACGATTTGCAGCGGCGGCACATTTAAAAAATTGTTCCGCTATAAAATTAACCAAACCCGTAAATCGGGAGCAGGTAAAATTAGCAGTGAATTACGAAATATTTTTCTTTTACAGCGATCCTGAGGCTGACTGAATTTATTACTGGTTTTACATTTGTGCATTCATAGGCGGATAATTAACGTTGAAGTTGTTAATCTATTGGTTCTTTCAATTTCTAAAGCAAATAACTTAAACGTATAGCGAAGTGTGTTTTGTCAGTGATGATTAAACGTTCAGGTCGGCTTGGCGATATTTAACCATTTTACGCTAACAGAGACAGTCTTGTGTTCCATAGCTAACGCCGGGAAAGAATTCAGTAAATATTTAAAAACGCGCTGCATTTAGAAAATGTGTGCCGAGGCCGAAATACGTAAAAAAAATTTATTTAAATAATTTTCAAAGTCATAAATGTTATTAATCAGTTAGTTTGAATTTATCAGCATGAGAGGGTTGCTAAAGTTCACGTAATTTTAAATGTGCTTAATTCTGCCTAAATGAATTTTTATTACCACACGTAAAAAAAAAGGATTCTACAACAAAGTCCGTACTGAAAGAGTAAATAACAAAAATATTTAAAGCCATTTCTTCCCCATTTTCATCCATTCATTTTACATAATAAATATTATATATATATATATATATATATATATATATATATATATATATATATATATGTTTTATTAAAATGCCAGTTCTAGTATAATTTATTTGTCCAATGAATACCCGTTTATCATCTGCGTTTCTTCTTGGTGCAGCAATTTTAATGGCCAATAGCGTAACTACGTGGCTAGTTCCGACACTACATTGGTGTCATATTCAGGCACCTACTCATCCTGAATCGCGATATCCAACAATCGTTGCGTTAGGATAGGTCCAGCGTATATTAAATGGTCTCATGGATTCCTGTTTACACGGTGTGTACACTGCGGCCATCTAACAATTGACAGTTCTCGGTCACCTACCCTCAGCAGAGGAAACAACGGTTTTATGACGGCCTTCCCACGCGATCAGTGTTTGGTTCCATGCCAGGAGGGGCAGGTTGTGGGGGTGGGGGGGAGGTCCAATCTCATACTGACGAGCGCGTTCTATTTGCAACTTGCACTCGATTTTCTAATCACTGAAATAACGTAATCTGTGAAGTTCCATTTCGATTCCTTGTCCCCTTCTCGGAGCTTCAATTTAATTTTGTCAGGGAATGTAAATATTGCTTTCGCTTATTATTTTCCAAGTTACAGATATAAGCACATTCTGGAATACACTGTGTGTCGAATAAGGTAAATAAAATTAATGTAATGAAAGTATGAAGAGGAAAAAATAAACGCGAGAAGAGAATTGCTTCTCCGTTCCTGGCGTGGGTGGCTTTCACGGTCGCTGCACCGGCCGCGCAGAATACGGTTTCAGATGGAGGCGCCGGCGCAGGCGCAGGCGCACCTTTTCGGCGGAGCACGGAACGCGGGGCGAGCTTTCGGCGCAGCGGGCGCCGGCGTGACGTCATTAGCGGGTGATGGATGGCGGGCTGCGCTGACGGCCCGGAGATTGCCGGTGGCGGCGCGCGTGCGTGCGTTCGAGATGCGGGTCTGTGCGTGCCGGCGCGCGGGAAATACCTCTGCTGTTGCCCTAATAGCCGTCTCAAATTAAAGTCCCGATTTTTTTTTCTATTCGCAATTGTTCTTCTTACTGTTCTGTTTCATAACTCATCGCCGTTGAGAAATGTTGCTCAAAAAATTGGGTATACCAACTACTGCTTCTGTGCACAAATGTTCCTCAATAAAATTAGCAATAAGTAATAAATTCACACAACAAAATGTTACACGATCCCTTAGAGTAGCACGCTGGCAGCTTTTTGGTGCTGTATTCGGCCCCCTCTCCCTGCCTACTTCCCCCTTACCCGTTCTCCCCCTCTCTACCCCCTTCCTCCTCCCCCTCTCTGCGATCAGCTCCTCCTTCCCCTACCTGTGTTCGTCTCTTCCTTCTCCCTCTCTCTCCATATCCTCCACCCCATCTTCTCTCACCATGAGCAACTGATCACCCCACCCTAACAGTAAGCTGGTGGTTCTTACCATTACGGTATTCCATTCGAGACAGTAAGTAGTATATGTACCAAGTTAGGGTGAAATCGACCCAGGGGTGTAGGAGGTGATATTTACTCATGACTTCCCGAGAGTCCGCACATGTCACATACACTGGAGAGCCAAAGAAACGTACACCTGCCCAGTATCGCATAGAGCCCCCGGGAGCACCCAAAAGTGCTGCAACACGACGTGGAGTCGACTTGACAAATGTCTGAAATAGTGCTGGAGGGAACTGACACCATGAATCCCGCAGAGCTGTCCGTAAATCCGTAAGAGTACGACTGGGTGGAGATCTCTTCTGAATAGCACGTTGCAAGGCATCCCAGGTATGCTCAATAATGTTCAGCGGAAGTGTTTAAACTCAAAAGAGTATTCCTTGAGCCACTCTGTAGCAATTCTTGACCTGTGGAGTGTTGCATTGTCCTGCGGGAATTACCCAAGTGCGTCGGAATGCACGATGAATATGAATGGATGCAGGTGTTCATACACGATGCTTACGTACGTGTCCCCTGTCAGAGTCGTATCCAGGCGTATCCAGGCGTATCATGGGTCCCATATCACTCCAACTGCACACCTCCCATACCATTACAGAGTCTCCACCAGCTTGAACAGTCCCCCTGCTGACATGCAGGGTCCATGCATTCATAACGTTGTCTCCATACCCGTACACGTCCATCCGCTAGGTACAATCTGAAACGAGACTTGTCCGAGAAGGCAACATGTTTCCAGTCATCAACAGTCCAATGTCTATGTTGACGGGCCCAGGTGAGGCATAAAGATTTGATGATGATGAAGATGATGATGCTGTTTGGTTTTCGGGATGCTCAACTGCGCGGTTATCAGCGCCCGTACAAATGCCCAACCATTTCTCAGCCCAATCTCGCCACTTTGATGATGAAATGATGAGGAAAACACAAACACCCAGTCATCTCGAGGCAAGTGAAAATCTGTGACCCCCCCGGGAATCGTGTCATCAAGGGTACACGAGTGGGCCTTCGGGTCCGAAAGCCCATATCGATGACGTTTCGTTGAATTGTTCGCACATTAACACTTTTTGATGGTCTAACACAAATGTGCAGCAATTTGCGGAAGGGTTGCACATCTGTCACGTTGTACGATTCTCTTCAGTCGTCGTTGGTCCCGTTCTTGCAGGATCTTTTTCCGGCAGCAGCGATGTCGGAGATTTGATGTTTTACCGGATTCCTAATATGCACGGTCACCCGTGACATGGTCGTACAGAAAAATCCCCACTTCATCACTACCTCGGAGACGTGTCCAATCGCTCGTGCGCCGACTATAACACCAAGTTCAGACTCACTTAAACCTTGACAACAAGCCGTTGTAGGAGCAGTAAGCAATCTAACAATTGCGCCAGGCACTTATTTTCTTATATAAACGTTGCCGACCGTAGCGCCGTATTCTGCCTGCTTCCATTTATATGTATTTGAATACGCGTGGTTATACCAATATTTTGATGCTTCATTGTATATTTCTATACATATTTCATCTGTATCTCTAGTGACTTTCGCCCTGCAGTTTCGTATTCACGCAGATCAGTATAAATGACGTCAAATCTCGTGAACAGCCTGAAGACTTAACAAATTAAAGCGCCATGCACGATACGGTTGTATTTCACGCATCTCATTGTTTATGAAGTCATGTCTCCTGAGCTATGAGTCGTAGTACGATAGAATTTTGCCGGCTGGAGTGGCCGAGCGGTTCTAGGCGCTACAGTCGGGCACCGCGCGACCGCTACGGTCGCAGGTTCGAATCCTGCCTTGGGCATGGCTGTGTGTGATGTCCTTAGGTTAGTTGAGTTTAGTTAAGTTTAAGTGGTTCTAAGTTCTAGGGGACTGATGACCTCAGAAGTTAAGTCCCATAGTGCTCAGAGCCATTTAGTCATGATAGAATTTTGTAGGTACAATCAGTGGCATATGTGGATACTGTGTGCGAAATTTTTTGTGAATGAAGGTAGTAGTAGAGAAGCAGTAAAGTTAAACGTAATGCATGATGCAGCAGTTTTTCACACGTCTCAGTATTTACGATGTCATATCCATTGAACTGCATATCGCTCAGTTACATAATTTTGTAGGTATAATAAGTGGTATATGTGAATACTGTTTGCAAACTTTGTCGTGTATACAGTCAGGGAATAAAAAAGCAATAAATTTAAACTGTATGTCTCATGCGTCATTTTTACCGCATTGACACCGAGAGTCTAGTAAGCGGTAAACTTTCCTCTTCGTCATTTTCTCGAGGTTACCACCGATAAAAAGTTTCTCAAATGTTTGAAATTACGTGTAAAGTTGTTGTAAGCGACTATGTGCTTACATTCCAAGTGCTGGATAAATAAAATTTGGGAATTCCAGTGTCGTGAGCTACACATGACTTACATCACCACCCCTACCCCTTTGATAGGCTCTCCACACTTTCGTCAGGGGGCCGGCAGAATGTTTATGATCAGTTTTTTCGGATTTTTGATTTAACATAAGATACAAAAACCAGACCATTTATATCATGACTTCAGCTGAAACCTGAATATGTTCAACGAACGAAACCGATCGTAACAGAATAAATGTGTAACAATGCAGCTGAGGCGACTTTCATTAATCTTTATGATTAATGTCAGCTGTGGTGCTGAACACGATCAAGAGTAAAACAAGTGTTTTACAGAGTGCTATTACATACCACAAGTGAGCTTTTACTTCGACGCTCGCTCTCTCTCTCTCTCTCTCTCTCTCTCTCTCTCTCTCTCTCTCTCTCTCTCTTTCACAGCGTTAATACCGTCGTACGAGGTCCGCCGATTTTCATAATTTTGCAGGTTTGTATTATTTTAGATCTGTGGCCGGATGCATTTTCTGTCGCCACGATCATCAGTTAACTCGAGGGAAGGAATCGTGTGCCCCACCTGTCCCGTGAATCATGCTAACTCCGTTCGGCGTGAGTGGTATTTTCTGGGGCGAAGACTGGAGAACAGCCCAAAATTTACCTACACGAGTGTGGAAAACCGCCTAGAACCACACTAAAGGTGGCCTCTGTGCCAGACCAGATGTCTTTAAACCGGCGCGCAGGTTCGATGCGGATCTGGCTCAGATCCTACCCTCACAAAGCTGTGCTTTCCACTAAACGAGTGAATCTAGTTATTAATTATTTCTTTATTTATCTGTTCCCGTGAAACGACGTGACACAAAACTGCTTGGTCATGGAACTAATCTTTACGTAGTTTGTAGAATTCGAATTAGAAAACCTCTAAACAAAAGAATTAAAGAATTAATAAAACACGATAAATAAAGTTTACAAGTAAATAAATCATTACAGCCTCTGCAGCCGAGGTCGCTAACGTAGCCTGTGCAGTGAGACTAGACTTGGAGGTTCACCTGTTTGAATTCTGGTGGTGGATGAAATTTTCACTGCCATTAATTTGGTGGCACGGTGAGGAGTGAAGGTGGCACAAGGTTCCCGGTGACTAGTCTTCGCGCGTCGATGTCCTGGATGAACTTCCAAACTTCTTCGCCGTGTCTCACGAAGTAAGGGCCTGAGACACTTGATGATGATGCATCTGTCAGATGGGGATGTTAAGCTCGACAACACCCTTTCTGCTATTCGAGAGGAATAGGCTGTGTCCTGGCACCAGCTTTCACCTCTCTCTTCTGTCTTCATGATGTAACACAGACATAACACTACACTATACATTCATCCATTACACTCGCCCACATTCCACAAATACACATGGCTGCCCACTCCCGCCGCAGGTTCGAGTACTCTCTCGTGCATGGATGTGTGTTGTTTTTAGCATAAGTTAGTTTAAGTTACTTTAAGTAGTGTGTGGGTGTAAAGTGTATAAAAGCAGATATTTCTATTGGTGACTGAAGAAGGTGTACTGGAAAGCATTACACCTGTATTTACATCGTTTCCAGACTAATATTTCTAGCTATTACAAGTGGTATGTTTTTATGTTGTGTAGTACCTCCAAGTACTTGTGGCAAGAGCAAGCCATTAATGCTTATTTTCACCTGAGCAGCAGATCAGGCGTTCAGTGTAGATGCGGGGACACAAGAACGGTAGTTCATATACAGGGTCGCCCACTTATTGGTGCAGTTACGACCGTGTCCAAAACGGCAGGTAGTAAATTATGTGAGGTGTCTGTGGGGAGACTGCTCAACGCAGAAAAAAAACAACCAACAATCTGATATATGCATGCAACAATGCGATACAACATTTACATTTTTACACATTACAGAAAAAATTGAGCAACTGTGCGTAATTGAAGGTGTGTGCCACAAAGAGATCTTTCAACTTGGATATGGATATTTGACGTTTGATCAGTCACATTTTTCAGTTCTATTGGTAGCTTACTGTAAATGAAACCTACTGATTAGTGTACACCCTTCCGTACAATTTTATCGAAGTGCTTATTGTTTCCCTGTGTAATATTCACTGAATGAATTTTGGAGGTTCTTCTGAATGAGTTAGCGCTGGTAACAAGAAATCTCATGATGAATTATATGTACAGGGATGACTAAGTTATAATTCCGAGTCAGCTATAGAATGGTGCATATGAAGTTGGCGATCAGACACCGAAAATCTGTCTGACTTCCCTTTACTGGGCTAAAAATAATCTTGATGAGAGCGGAGTTTCCCCGGAATACACCACCATGCGATAATATACAAGGTGTAAACGTTGACTGTTTAAAAAATAACACAATGGTGTAGAGAAGCAGAGGCGAACAATTTGATACAGTATACTTGTGGTCTGTCAAGTTTGGAAAATACAGTACTTCAGACAAAAACCACCTAAGCCGCAGGGAGTGGCCGCGTGGTTTTAGGCGTCATGTCACGGATTGCGCGACCCTTCCCGTCGGAGGTTCGAGTCCTCCCTCGTGCATGTGTGCGTGTGTGTGCGTATGTGTGTGCGTTGGTCTTAGCATAAGTTAGTTTAAGATAGTTTAAGTAGTGTGTACGCAATTTGGTCCTTAGGAATTCACATACATTTGAGAATTTTTGAAAACCCACCTAAGCTCCAGCGCATGAGTATAAGGTGAGATTTTCAATATCCTCTTGCCCTCTTCGCCCAAACTAGTTGTTCTAGAGAAAAAATGAACGAGTTAGTTAAATTTTTTTCGCTAGAGGACTCGGTCTTTGGGATATAGGAGGGAAACGTACGAAAGTGACATTCAAAGGCATCCCAAACTTGTACACTTAGACCCATCTGGTCATGACTTTTAGTATAGTTGATGGAACTTCCTGCTACTACCGTACAAAAATTTGGGACAATACGAATTCGTTCCCACATTCTACCTGTTTGGTAAAACTCCACCTGCGTAGTTGGCTATTTCGCTAAGATTATTACCTTAAATTTTCTCGTGAGGGAAACCCTTACAAACTCGGTAGTTTCGTAGCAAGAAGGGCAGACTAGCAAAAAGATTTAATTGTTGTTGTCAAAATTCTCAACTGTTTGCCCTTGTTGATTGTGAATGTTGACACGATACAAGGTATCTAAGGAACAATTTTATGTGATTGACATAATGCGGCGTCGCGTGGTTCTTTCCGTCCCTTTACCTGCCTGTGAACTTTGTCTCAGCAGATCATCAGTAGGGAAGCCGAGCGAAACCTACTGTACGTCGACGTGAACCAGGCTGCAATTAAAGTCACTAAATCTACGTTTCGTGAGAAAGTTTTCACACGAAATGAAAGGTTGGAAATTTTTTCCTTAATTAATATATTCTGAAACTTAGATGAACAAGTATCACTGCCAACCCCGTGCTAGTCTTAACGCAGTCACTCACTATCCCTTTCACTCAGTTTAGCAAGTTTATGGTGTTGCATTTCCCGAAAACGTAATAGCTACAAAAATACGTATTGTTTTTCGTTGAGAATGCTCGCCAAATATGAAGTCTGTCGGTACCTAATGCAGTCACAGTTTTTAGCCACCGACCTGCTCAATACGCCACGCGGAATAAAAATTCCGAAATTTCTAGACACCCACCGGAATAATTATGCCGTCACTTTACAACAGTTTTGATGTATGAAACAATGCTAGATCCGGCAACTTATCGTTTCCATCGGAACTACTACTACACAAGTCCGAACTGTTTCGTGGCTAGGTTCAGACTCCTCCCTAGAATACTCTAAGTCTTCTCTACCGGCAGAGAAAGGCGCGCGAAGAATGTTGCTTTAGTCAGTTTACTCAACAGCCAATAGCAAAACAACATTCTCCCGCGTCAGTCCGCGCTTTTCATCAATAACCACTCGCAAAATAGTAAACCTAACGACTGCACTTTTTACCGACGTAATTATCTAATATGCTAAAGTTTTGTTTATGCATAAAGTTATTTACTATTGTTATTTATACCTTAATTAACTTTCCCTTTACCATAAATTTACTTTACAAATATATTCTACAAAAGTCCCCTTTGTCCATATCCATACTTCTTCTAAATGTTCCCGCACTAAATTCCACTACATAACTCGTTAAACAATTATCTTCATATTAACCTTAAACCACACTCGCGCATCATTCATACTGCTAAAATACATTTATAACATTTTACCTACAGAAAAAGACATAATAACACTTTATGAAAATACTAGAAAAGTTTATGAAAAACATTCTATTACTTTAGTGCACTCTAGTGGGCACAATCGAAACTAAATCAGTCCCCTATCCAATATTGTACTCTATCGGCTGATATATAAACCATCTGTCACCATCCAGCTCTGAGACACATCTCCCATTTAACCGCCTCCAAGGCAGGATCGGTATACGGCGCTACGCCTCAATAATACTGACTTCGAGCATTTCACAACGTCGGAACGCATAAGATGTATTTGGAAATAACATAAGCGTGGTCAACGCATAAGAAAAGTTGTTAAAAAGCGTTTGAGTCATCTGTAGCGTCTAGCAGCAAATGATTGGTAAACATCAAGAAAACAGCGGACCTAACACGGAACCCTGCGGCACCCTGCACTTTTCCAGAACTAGGCTGCACAAATATTAATTACGTAACATAGTCAACCAAGCGGCATTGGTGACAATGCGTTTCTTCCCATTTGATGGGAGCGCAGCTTCCAAGTGAGGTAAGGGCCGGCAGCTTATCACCACGCAGCGCTGGACGCACAGTAGGTCGGTGCTTTAGGGGGCGGCTAGAGGTGCGAGAGGCGGCAGACGGGCCGTGCCCACCCTGGGCTCTCGGCTCGGCTCGGCTCGCCTTGCCTTCCAGTCTATTAACTGTCGGGCAGACGCCGTAATGAACGGTAATGGCGGGCCTGGTTAGCAAGGGGGCAGCTAGGCGCGGGCAGCTATCTGGCCCCCCATTAGCAGTAAACTGCCAGCCCCCTCCCCCGCCCCCGCCCCGTCTTGCGGCGCACTTCATGAATTACGGTGGGCTGCGCGCGCGGCCGCCCTCGCCGTGTGTCGTGCTGGAGTCGAGTGCGGGCAACACCGACTCAAAGGAAGGCCTCGGCGCTTGTTCGTGACGTCACGTCAGCTAGGCATGGCGAACGCCACGTCTGTTGCAGGCAGAAACGCCTGGGCGTGCTTATCACTATAAATCTGTTATTTTTGGGCAAAATGTTTGATATTGTTTTGGATTCTGCAGTTTCATTTAGATGAAAGATTTTCTTACTATCGTAAAGCTACAAATGAAGATCATAGTTCTGTATTACTGAATCCTGTCGCAACAAACGTAGATCAATATGAGAAGATGCTTTGCCGCATTGCAAGCTACGGAAATTTTACATTCAAGTAACTATATTTACTTGATCCATTTTGTTATCGAAACTTACCGCAACCCGCTTACAATGAACTCGTTTCTTTTATTTATTTTCGTTTGAATTCGTCACTGGAAACGTGAACTAATTTGCATGTGTAAATGTCCAACTGTTGCCAGTCATTAAGATTACAGTCGTTTTCAACGAAAGGAATTCTAAACAGGAAACAAAATAGCTTCATACATCGAAAACACTGCTGAGCTTAAGCTTTTTTAAACATGCACATTAGAAAAGATAAATATTCCCCTCTGGCAACTGAAAGGAGAAACTTCATAATATAAAAAAATTTTATTTGATAGAACAAGTATCTCTCTTTTGCCTCTTCTTCTGTCCCCCACCCCCTCCCCCAACGTGTAGAATCGCAAGATATTTCATTAACATTCAGTGCTCCTCACCCCACAGTCAACCAAGATACCTAAAGAAGAGCACCAACATGTTCACAGTTTCTTGTAAAAGCAACCCAGTACAAACGTAACTTCCTCAGATTTACAAATAATGTAAAGAAGCACGAATTCTGTTGCTGCTGGACCGCGAAGTTGTTTTTGTATGTCAATCCTTAAAACAGGTGGAAATTTAAGTTCGGGAGTACACTATTTGTTAAGAAGTGTAATGAATTGCACGGTTAATTGATTGCAGAAATCTCTCAGAACAATGTGTATTGGTCAACTACCGCCAATAGTTTCACATTTTCCTGTGTTAGAGAGGGAGACAACACCATTATGAGTATGCCTGCAACAGACCTGGCGTTCGCCGTGCCTAGCTGACGTGACGTCACGAACAAGCACCGAGGCCTTCCTTTGAGTCGGTGTTGATGGGAGCCGGCACACGCGTCTCCGCCACACTGCACTCTATAGTTTACTGTAGTCTGCTCTAATGGCCTGCCTGTCGCAGCCCACTGGCTCTCACCGATGGCGTACTCGCCACGTGCGCGATCCCGAAAAATTTAAGTAGTAGTCTTGATCTCAAACAACGCTCATATTGATGTTTAGCCTCAATTCGTAACAATCTTCTTCATAATACGGTAGCCCTGCCCCTCTCGTCTTTCTGCTAGTACCGAACATACGTTGGTGATTTCTCCAGCAGCACGGCCTGCCCTGAAGAGACGTACAGATAATCGGTCAGGTGCAAGTATGGCTCGTGCACTGTAGGTTGCGTACAAACTTAATTACGAGGCCTATTCGGAAACCAAGGTCCGATGCGTCACAAAATGGAAACCACTGTGCAAATCAAAATTGTTTTATTTGCATCAGTTAGCTATACCTTCCAGTTACTTCTCTACATAGTCACCGCTCCGGTTTACATTTTTCGTAGCTTAAAAGTTTGACACTACATTACCGCTTTCTACGAAGTACGTTGGCCATTTTACATTTGAAAATGATGACATAGTTCGTTGAAAGCGGTAATGCAACCCTATCTTTTTAAAGAAAAAGCTTTTTTTGTGTCACTATGGCTTCACTATTGGAGTGCCAAACTTTTAAATTACACTTTAGTCACACTCCTTATGACAATCATGTCAGAATATAGAATTTATCGTAGTGTTGTACCAACTTTCCAATACCCTCGTCATAGAAGGCAGCCGCGCGGGATTAGCCGAGCGGTCTCAGGCGCTGCAGTTATGGACTGTGCGGCTGGTCACAGCGGAGGTTCGAGTCCTCCCCCGGGCATGGGTGTGTGTGTGTTTGTTCTTAGGATAATTTAGCTTAAGTAGTGTGTAAGCTTAGGGACTGATGACCTTCGCAGTTAAGTCCCGTGAGATTTCACACATTTGAACATAGAAGGCCTGTACTTCCTGCCAATTCTCTACGCTGGTGCATAGCCCGCTGTCTGTGTCAAAACATTATCTTTGTGGTGTCACCGCTAGACACCACACTTGCTAGGTGGTAGCCTTTAAACCGGCCGCGGTCCGTTAGAATACGTCGGACCCACGTGTCGCCACTGTCAGTGATTGCAGACCGAGCGCCGCCACACGGCAGGTATAGAGAGACGTCCTAGCATTCGCCCCAGTTGTACAGCCGACTTTGCTAGAGATGGTTCACTGACAAATTACGCTCTCATTTGCCGAGACGATAGTTAGCATAGCCTTCAGCTGCGTCATTTGCTACGACCTAGCAAGGCGCCATTGTCAATTCCTATTTATCTTGTGATGCATGTACAGTCAGACCGATGTTCACCAATTATGGATTAAAGTTAAGTATTCCAGCAGCTACGTACTTTTCTTGATAGTATAATTTCTTTACCTGTTCCAGACCTCAAGCCAGCCTGCGTGAGTTAAACGCGTGCCTTTCGGCTTCCTCCAAACCCCGTGAATTGGCTCCTGCCAATTCACAACAATCTTCATAGCCAGCGGTTCATGTGTGCAGAGCTGAAACTCAGGGATCGTCAATTACGGGCTCTATTGGGGATGAGCAAATACTTCCCATCGAAAAAGCCGCAGGAGCATCTTCATTGCTCCTGCTGTGTGTGGTCGAGCATTGTAATGCAGAAGGAAATGCGTGACAGCTATGTGGGTTGCTCCTCATACTTAGCGGGAGACACTATTGTTCTAAACGTCTTTGCGCGCTCGCTGTGTGCTCAGAACTAAAAACAACGAAGTGACGCGATCGACGGGCATGCTAGAGGCACTACTAATGCATCTGTACAAAGCTTCATCGCTTTTTCACTGTGATTTCCATTTCACACCCCATCGGACTTACTTCCAAATAGCCCTCATATTTATATAGATGGTTTATCCATTCCAAGAATCGTGATGTCGATTTTTTCCTGTTATCGATATTGGTACTGGGAAGATATCATCTTCCTAAGAATCCTAGACTTTCGAGAATGTTTTAATTTCAAGCTTGAAGTCGGATAACAAATGACGAAAGAATTTTTTTCCACGTTGCATAATAACAAATTAACAATTTTTTGATTTTTTTCTTTATTTATACTGTAAAACTTTCTTCTTGCTACAATTCATGATTCTAAACGAGTAGGAAGTACCCTATACCTTTTGGTGAGTGAGATTGCATCAAAATATGTGACATAATTGGCCGTGTCTTTTGATTTCATTTACTGAGAAGCTTCACGTTTTAGCGTCGCCGAGGGACTATGGGCGTTGCTGGTACGTGACATAACCTTCAGCTTGATGTGTCTACCCGTTCCTCAGCAAAAGGATTTTGAACAGTCGGACAGCCGACCAGTCGGACGGACAATAAACTCAGTAACGCTTCCGTTTTTATCGATTGAGGTACGGAAGCGTAAAAAACTAGCTGCATTACACGTGTTAACGAGGCACGTAGAATTGATGGTGTCATCCCTATAAATCATGTTCATTTCATAAGGTCCAGCTGCAACAACTGAATGAAGGAATCTTACTTGAATAGAGTATCTGTTCTGTATTATCAGTTCGAGTACACCAGTTTTTGCTATCAATTCAGCCCTAGTTATAACCATAGTTTATACTAGCTGTTTCACATCTACAGCTTTCTCTCTCTCTCTCTCTCTCTCTCTCTCTCTCTGTCTAGAAGCCACCTTAAGATTTGAAGTCACTAGCTGTTATTCAAATAACTGCGTGTTTATCAGTTAATAAGCAGTTTCTAAAAGCATTAGATGTTTAATTATGACGAATGCTTGTTTGAATCCTATGCAGTTCATCATGTTTAAACACCCTGAGAGTTCACGGAAACGCCACGATACGCGAAATTCATGGTTTTCGTTAGAAAGTCTCACGCCACACTATTCAAAATTTCCGTAGACGTCAATCACGACCAATTACAAACTTTGACGAATTAATCTAATTCTTCATAAAGCAAATATTGCACACTCTTAAGAAAATCATTACAGCTCCAGGAGCTACATGAACTCGCATCACAACACCTAGCTACGGACTCCCAGAGGTGAACGCCAGAAATCATCTCCCTGTACCAAAGCCCGCAGATGATCTCTTCTCTGAGTGATCCAATAACACGGTAGTCAATCAGCTTCCTATTTGAGTACAGCCCTTAATTGTCAAGTTTTTTAAAATGATACTGTGCTAGCAATGATGTTCAGATCTCAAATAGACAAAAATATTGTTTATAAAAAGTTCTAGCTTCTTCATTGTGTTCAATATCAGAAGACAGGAAAGCGAAAAAGAACGCACCAAAAAATATCGTTAATGTGGTGAGAGTATATAATACGATAAAACAATAACCCTAATGAGAAAGTTGTTAATTGATAATGGAAGCCGGCCGGTGTGGCCGAGCGGTTCTAGGCGCTTCAGTCCGAAACCGCGCTGCTGCTACGGTCGCAGGTTCAAATCCTGCCTCGGGCATGGATGAATGTGATGTTCTTAGGTTAGTTAGGTTTAAGTAGTTCTAAGTCTAGGGGACTGATGACCTCAGATGTTAAGTCTCATAGTGCTTAGAGCCATTTGCACCATTTTTTGATAATAGAAAGCCGTTTAGTAAATTACGAAGTAATTTAAAATGCAACCTACTAAAAAGCAATGTTACCAATTCAATTAAGTAATCTCCCTCTTTTGACCACCATTGTTCCAAAATCAGTTTACACAAAATTCCAATCTAGTGAATTCCATATTTACTCGCTTGAAGAGCTGAAGTGAACTTCACGTCACTAAAGTACCGGAAACCGGCTGCCTTACGGTCATCACATTCCCCTCAAGTAAGTGTCTTCTTATCTAGGTTGATAATCTGATTCCTACGTTGACTCATACTTACTTGTTATTTTCGTCCTCAGTCACTCACATAATACAACAGACGAAACTAATGTCATTTAATTAGTAAATGAAATAAATTTCCTGAAGTAGTCGACGATCATTGTGCATATTTTGTGAGTAGAACCGTCTATACCGCTCGATGTATGTCTTTAATTAAGACGTTCTTTCAGCAACTGATAATCCCCAGATGAAAAGCAAGAACTTGGAAAACAAGGTGCAGTCTGGATATCATTAAAACCTATGCCTAATCAGGCGTCTTTATTCATGATTCACTTCCATACACAAATGCACATTGTCAGAAATTTCTTCTTCGTATTAATTCCTATGTTTGATGCAAGCACACATGTTTCAGTGAATTGTGCCCCCTTTGTGATAGTATTCTTCTTATATCCTCCTTCCTTCGTCAGACTGTGTAATTTTGGTTCCAAGACAGATGAGTAACTTTACTTCGTCGTCTTTCATTCTGATGTTAAGTTTATCACTATTGTCATGTCTACTACTTTTCATTGCATTTACTCTGAATCCGTATTTTGTGTTCAGTAGCCTGTTCATTCTATTTTCAACAGATCCTGGAATTCTGCCTCACTTGCTCTAAGGAATGCAGTGTCATCATTAAATTAATCTTATCATTGATATCCTTCCACTCTGAATTTTAATCCCACTCTTCGACATTTCTTTGTTTTTGTCATTGCTTTTCAATATATAGATTGGACCATAGGAGCGAGAGACTGCATCCGTGTCTTACGCTATTCTTAATCAGAGTACTTCGTTCTTGATTCTCCATCTTTCTTTTTATCTTTTCTTGTGTATAATGCGAATTACTCGTGTTTCCCTGTAAATTCGACCTATTTTTCGTAAATTTCGAACATCTTGCGCCTTTTTGCATTATCGGAATCTTCTTCTAGATCGACAAATCATTTTAACGTGTCTTGCTTTCATTATGAAACGAAACGTCGGAACTGCCCTGTGGTGCCGTTACGTTTGCTAAAGCCAAACTGATCGCCATCCAACCAATCCTCAGCTTTCTTTTCCATTCTTCTATATACTATAATATTCTCGTCAGCAACTTCGACATATAAGGTCTTAAGCTGACTGCTCAATAGTTCTCGCGCTTATCTGCTCTTGCTGATGTCGGAATTGTATGCATGATATTTTTCCAAAACTCTGATGGAATATCAACAGTCTTACAGATTTTGCAAGCCAGCTTCAATAATTGTTCGGTCGCCGCTTCCCCCAATAATTTTAGAATATCCGAAGAGATATCATTTATATCTTCCGCCTCTTTTTATCGCTAGTCTTCCGAAGTTTTATACATACTTGAATGCGATAGTCGGAAAAGTTGACATAATTGTCGTTTATAACGAATTTCTGCAGACTGTTGAGCAGTGTTGCGTCTGTATGCTGAAATATAACCAGAACGCGTATCTAATGGTCTTGTGGCGGGTTACGGCTAACTGTGACGTCAGACCAGATGTTTGCCATTCCAGGGCAGCGTGGACAACAGGAGAGAGCTCCTGGTGATCTGGAGCTTCCAGCCTGTCTCCAACGCTTTCTCTGGTGGTTCATCATTGCTCATTACAGGAAACCTGCGTTCTCTATACTATCTTTTACTCCTTCTAAAACTTCGAATAAGATTTCGAGAAATGAAAATTACATGTCAAGGTACATTTTTCAGTATTAATTGTTTTTGTAAGTGGATTGATAACAGCCTCCATATCAAAATCCAGGATGGGGAAGATATTCTGTAAATGTTTTACAAAAATAGCTACTGATGTTCCTAACAACAAGTTGATATACTTCAATTGTTTATCGTTACCAAACAGTCATAATATACTGTCAGATAAGATCACTACTGCTAAAAAAAGTATAACACGAGAAAAGGCAGGTTACAATAAATTATTTTCATTTTTATATTTTCAGATATTGTGAAACGTTGCATTTTAATAGTCTATTCTCTTTTGTTTCAGGTAAGCAATAGTGCAGCTAGATCTATTCCCCTGGTAAGTCAACGACTCAGTCGTGCCAGTGCCTACTTTTGCAACGTTTTTTGATGAGTGATCTCAGTGAATTTATAATTTTAGACATAATGTCTGCCGAATCGCAGCGATTGCTTTATATTCATCGTGAAAATAAAAGTCTCAATCGCTTTTTTTTTTTTTTTTTTTTGAGTGCCTGTTTGCCATACCCCTAAGATGCTACAGATCCGATCCCCCGTGAGGTACACGGAGAGGAAGCTCCACATAAGGTCACGAAAACTTGAGAGATGATGTCGCACAATGGATAACGTCTTGTTAAAAGAAAATTACTAGGGTGCCCCAGTTAAGCACGAGAGTTTCGTTTCAACATCTCACGCAGATATATTAATGAAGGGATTAGTCAAACTACAAAAGGAAATCAGTGATTACAAACATTTTAATTTATTACCGTAAAACATGAAACAAAATTATCTACACGCTTAATCAAGCATATAAAAATTTAATACGTAGAAAAGGGATTTTAACTGCGAATTGTAGCCTTGACACATGTGGGTGGATACATGAAAGCATAATGTGAAACTATAGTGTGGTTTTGTCCAATGACTGGAAAAATGGTTAGTGATCTGAAAAGAAATCTCCAGAAAAACAAGAACGAATTATAACACTTTTTCAAAGCGCATGTTGGGTCCAACTAGATGGCTCTGAATGTTAAAGGCGTACAATGAAATCCAGATGCAAATTAAGTAGCTTCTTGTACTCCTTTCCTCAGTGGCTGCATCGATGGCACATGCTTACCACTCTTAAACAATGCGAGTTTAGAAGACGGCAGCAGCAGTGGCTGGAAATTTGGAGGCCAGCTCGATCTCTGTACTTTGCTGTAAGTTGTAGACATCGCTCTCTGTAATTTTCTGCCACGACGTAGATCGAGTCTATTCTTCTATGTCCCAAATGTAAGCAAGCGTTCTATATGATACCTAGCTGGTTCTGTCAAAACCAGAATCTTGCTGGCCAGTTGCAGCAGACCTCCTGAGAACCAACCAATAACGATTTTATAAACAAGTTTAATAGCTTCCAACTCTGACGGATTTTGTCATGGTTAACCATTAATTGTGTGGTATGGGAAAGAGGGCAGAAAATCTCTCCCACTACACGACAGATTTTCAGCCATGACCATCCAAAAGCCTTACACACAGCCATGCACAGCAAACCCCACTTTCTGCCGAAATAATTATCGCAAGATAATCACAGAACCTCTTACTCAGATTTATATGAACATTCCTGCATGACACAGCAACATTCAATGGTTGGCCGCGCTGTCTAAAGCTCAGCGTTTTCACCTGGACTTCAGATCTTATCCATCCAAAAAGGATACCTTTCAACGCCTCACACGATGCAGTTTTCATGATATGCAGTTTACCCTCTCGCACTCTCCTGCTGTGTGGACACAGGAGACTGCCATTTCCTTGTTCTATAGCTGTGCGGAGATGGCTTTCAGCACCAAACAGTTTTATGACACCTCAGTCCTCGCATCTTGACAGTTGCGAACCGTATAAAGAAAGCCTCCTAAGTTGATTAAATATGAGCTCTCCCTCGCCATATTAAAAGGAAGCGAGAGGATGAAATAATTAGCAATGCAATCGTTGGCAATAATGACTATTATCTGTAGTTTTCATGCATCGTTAAAGAACTGACTGTACTGACTAATGGGATCTGCATATAACAGTATAAAAATTGACAATTTGTGCATAAACTGTCATTAACAACAGTACGACAAGTGTTCCACATCGCCACCATTCATTGAAGACAGGCTACTGTATATGCCATCGTTGATACCTGCACACGTTCAGAAATCTCAGTCATGTTCCGAATGCACTGACAAACACCCACAATGTGTTCCCGGAGTCCATCAACACTGTCGACAGGGCTGGATTATACCGAAGCTCATAAATATCCCCACACAAAAAAAAAATGCAATGAGTTCACTTTGGGGGACCTGAGAGGGCATCGTATTGACGGTCCACAACTAGTACAATTCTTATTGAAAGACTATATACCAGTAGCCTACATAGGTATCTGAAATGAAGATAGAAACAAATAAGGGTAGTTCATCACTTTTTAATTTACGCCTCACTTGCGGTGCTTCGAAATTAATGTAGCCTCCGACATTATCAATGTTGTAAGATTAGCATGATTGCGCCTGTGTTCATGTGGTTTATTTGTCGTCTACTAGACCCTTTCGTTAGTACCTACAAAAGTCAAACACACTGCAGATGCGGTATATTATTACTGCTGTATTGAAACCGCTCTCGTCTTGCACTGTTTATTGCTCTTACTTCTTCTTTTATAGTTTTGGTCATACTGTTCTCATTGCTGTTCATATCTTCTGGTTATTATTCGACCGACAACAGAACTGCAATTTGTATTACTGTAGCAGCACAAAGTGTTGCATAAGGTTCTGTATGTGTTGGTATTTAAGGGCTTTGTTTGTTAACGCGGCATTAGGCGAGCGGTCTAAGGCGCTGCAGTCATGGACTGTGCGTCTGGTCCCGGCGGAGGTTCTAGTCCTCCCTCGGGCATGTGTGTGTGTGTTTGTCCTTAGGATAATTTAGGTTAAGTAGTGTGTAAGCTTAGGGACTGATGACCTTAGCAGTTAAGTCCCATAAGATTTCACACACTCCCTCTTTTGTTTGTCGTGGTTATGAGGCGCAGATGGGGAAACTAGGCGCCGTGGTCTTACAAGAAAGTGGTAAACAACGAAAAATTGCGCTGAATGTAGTCACGTTTTGCTCAGCCCCCTGTCCAACAACCTCCTATGGTTTAAGCTAAACGACCAAGTCGTTACGAGAAAAACTGAGAATTGAAGGGATTTGCGTGTTTGAAACGTGTTCCATTTTTAATTTTACATTCCCATAAACCTGAAGTATAATTAGAAAACGCTTTCAGTCTACTCATTTGGAATGCACCCTTTAAAGTTGTGTAGTTATTAAGAATGAAAGCAACAGAAGATAAAGTTATCTACAATCTGCAGTTCTAAGCGTCGAAGGACATGGATGTAGTAGTTGCTCATCGTAGAAGGCCATGAACGTAGTAATTGACGGGAGAGTGAGACGGGGTTCTGCCCTATCCTCGTATTCAGTATGGACAATAAAAAAGCAGGTATTGATCCTAAGGAGAATTTTGGATGATCAGATGGAAAAAGCAAAACGTTCTTTTTTTTTATTTCTGATGACACTGGAGCGTAACAGCCAGATTGGTCTAAGCCGTTACTTTTGTAGGTACGGACGAAAGGATCTAGTAGACGATCAATAAACCAAATCAAAATAGGTGCAGTCATGCCAACCTTACAACATTGATAACGTCAGAAGTGAAACACGGGTAATAGGAAATAGTTGATTTAAATCGAATAACGGTGACCGAATTACACTAGTAAATATGACGCTTAATGTACTAGACGAGTTTTGCTATTTGGGAGCAAAATAACTGACGATGACGGAAGTGTACACGATACACAGCGTGTCTCTGGCGGAATGGTCAATGTTGTGGGATATGACAGAAACCACCATTCGAAGCAAAAATATCTAGAAAATGTGGGCTCTGAAACGCATACCTTAAGAAGAATGAGCATTTGTTCGCTAGAACAGGTGTGTTCCATAGTAACGAAGATGAACAGGTGTTCATAATTCTTAAGGTTGCGCTTTAGTGCTCATGTGTACTGGACATTTTTTCCTGGTTTTGGTCCATATTACCATCTGTCAAAACATGGAAACCAAAGAAGTTGCAGCGGAAGAGATTTGTTTCACAGTATCGTAGATGAAGAAGTGCTCCGGCTTTTAAGGTATGGATTTTAAACTCCATGTTTGCTACACCTTTTTTGCTTGGAATGATGGTTCCCGTCATATCCCTGACTATTGTCCATTCCTCCGCGGACACCCTGGATAATGAAACTGACAATAGCAAGAAAGTATTTTGTGTGACAGAGGGATATTTAACATCTAATACTGTTTCAGGATAAATTAATGACTTGAGTTTTTCCGGTAAATATTTGTCTGCAGTGTAACGTTATATGGAAATGATACAGCGACGATGAAACATACAGAGCAGAAGAGAATAACAGCTTTTGAAATACGGACCTACATAATAATACTGAAGACTGAATTCGATGTAGAGGTCAGATTGTAAGTAGGCTGTTTAGGTTTTTATGTTGGTAACGCCACGTAGCTCTCTGTATGAAAATCACTGACTGTGCTGTGTGCAGTCTGAGGCTGGTTTGCATTGTTGGAATATTTGCTACTGTAGTGTTGGCAGTTGGATATGAACAGCGCATAGCGTTGCGCAGTTGGAGGTGAGCCGCCAGCAGTGGTGGATGTTGGGAGGGAGATGGCAGAATTTTGAGAGCGGACGATCTGGACGTGTGTCCATATATATACACGATGACTTTTGAACATTATTAAAGTAAATACATTGTTTGTTCTCTATCAAAATCTTTCATTTGCTCACTATATGCATATCAGTAGTTAGTGCCTTCAGTAGCTAGAATCTTTTATTTAGCTGGCAGTATTGGCGCTCGCTGTATGGCAGTAGTTCGAGTAACGAAGATTTTTGTGAGGTAAGTGATCCATGAAAGGTGTAGGTTATTGTTAGTCAGGGCCATTCGTTTGTAGGGATTATTGAAAGTTAGATTGCGTTGCACTAAAAATATTGCGTGTCAGTTTATTGTTGATCAGAATAAGTAGAGAGAGAAATGTCTGAGTACCTTCAGTTCTGCTCAGCTGTTTGAAAATCAAATAACGTAGAAGTTTACCAGCACAGTCATTCTTAATTTTCAATTGGAACGTTTCAAGATAATGAAGACATAGTGAATCGCTTTAAGACATAATGAATCGCTTCATGGCGTAACTTAGCCAAAAGAAGAAATAGGCTGATAACAGGCATCATGAAGTATAGTCGAATCAACGGAAGTATGTGAATTTATGTATATGTGCGTGTGTGTAGCCGGGGTCGGCTGAGTGGGTGGGCGAGATCGGGGAGGGGAATGGAAATTGTAGATGCAGACCAAGTGATGTATGGATGAATACAGTAAGCAGATTCAATTGGGTGGGTGCAGTAGAACTGCACCAAATTTCGCACTTGACAAGCCAACAAACGTCTCCGCTCTCCTATATACATCTGTATTACGCGGCACAGCACGAAGTTCCAGCGCTCGTTCGGCAGCAAACTGGAGGCTGCGAGAACGCAGTGTAGTGCTTACATCAGGGTCAACGACTGACCAAAAATGCGAATAGCTTTGACAATATTTTATCACGATTTGCACTTTTTTAACAAGCACTTCACAGACGGAGTTGTGAAAGAAAAAGAATCGCGGCAAAAATTAACTTTCTCTCTAAAAACAGCGTTTTAATTGAAATCAACATCGCAGCAGTCTCCGCGATTCGAATTCGAAATGGAAAACCACTAGCGCAACGCTGGCTGTGCGATATCGGATTATGGAAATTCGCGATTTAACGTCCACCGCAGAACCACAGGCTGGGAACCGAGGGCCCGTAAAAAAAGAGAGAATGCAATGCCGCACTATCTGCGGAGACCAAACTCCCCCACATGCTGCGCGCAACGGGGGCTTAACGAAGAGGCATCACGCTCGCGACGCAGGCTGAAATTGCGTTAATGGGTATTTTTATTCACTGTATCGTCAATATACGTATGAATCTTAAAATTCTGCACTCAAAATTACTTCATGTCACTCGGTTTACTGTTCTATTGCGTCTCTTGACAATCGGAGTCAAATACTGTTGTTCATGGAGTATTCCCTACAGTACTTTTTACAAGAGTGGTATTTAGCAAGGCAGTGTGTCGGACAAAATATCTTCCCCATATTGCACGCCTCATAATTTCTGAAGAACATTTGTGCCAGAACTGCAGGTACACTGGATCAAGGCAGTGAAAAATTCAAACCCAATCGGACAAGAAAATTCCATATCACCAGAGCTGTTCCCGTCATCCCTTTCTTTGGAGGAGGGGGGCAATCACCAGTTTCCTCCTTGAATGAGAAGTTCACTCTGCAACGGAGTGTGTGCTAATATGAATCTTCCTGGCAGATTAAAACTGTGTGCCTGACCGAGACTCGAACTCGGGACCTTTGCCTTTCGCGGGCAAGTGCTCTACCATTTTTTTTTATTATTTTTTTCGCGGGCAAGTGCTCTACCATCTGAGCTACCTTTTTTTGACATTTTTTTTTAAAGCATACATTATGTAATTTTTTTTTTTTGGCTTCTGTGCCATTAAAAGAACGTTTAACACAGAGGACGCTTCTTCTGCATCAAGAAAGGAAAACGCGTTGTCACTGCAGGTGCCTTGCTTCTGCAGCAAAGGAAGCGTTTCATTCCTTGTTGATGACTCTTTGCTGCAAAACTTTTATTTTCATCGTGTTTTGTGTTTTTTTTTTGTTTTTCTTAACTTTTTTAATATACAAAAAAGATTGTTTTTAATTGTTTGTTTCCACTATTCTTTGCGTGAGACATCTCGGCTTGTTGACGGCACTCAACGCTCGCCTTCTCGAGGGTTGCCTATTATGGTATACCACAAGCATATAGCTTGGTCTCGTTTCATTTTCCCCGTTTGTATGTGATCTCCCTTGTCGGCAGTTGTCTTCTCTTAGCACTGAGTGCCCAATTGCCGGACGTCACACACTTGTTGTGACTGGAGAAAAAAAAAAAAAAAAAAAAAAAAAAAAAAAAAAAAAAAAAAACACTGCCATCAAACATACATCTACTTCGTCGATCCTTGTTCGTTTTTTTTTTCATCGTCGTTGTCGTTCACAGTGTCGTTATTCTAAATGCTGGTATATAGTTCGCGAACTTTTGTCTGTATTTGTCATCCTTCATCAGCAGTTGCACTTGTGTGGCTAGATATACTCTGTAGCCCTGATAAGATGGCACATCTTCGGCTTGAATTAGGTAATGCAGAGTATGTGCTGTCAGCCATGTCCATATATTTGTCTTCGTGATGGGGTAGTAAGTGCCATCAGGTTGCAACACCGATGTGATGGAGATTGTCTGTCTAGCTGTCCTGCAGATAGAGGCAAGGTTCATTCTGCACCATTCCCAGACCAATTTATTTTCTCCGCAGACACATCTGTGTTGCAAGTTGAGCAAGTTGTCTACGAGGGCACACTCTCCACGTCTGTCAGTTGCCGACAATCGTGTACTGTGTAATTTTTCTTTCGTAGGTATGGTCTCATTAACTACTTTATACCACACTGATCTGATATTTCTTCCGAGCACTTTGTTGTGGATGTTGTTCCAGATTTGAGCCCAATCCCGTAGGGGATATTTCGTTTCCATGCGGTTTACTCTTCCACCAGTATTCATTATCCGGTATAGTTGGGCGGTTGTAAGGTCCTGTATTGGTGCCCTCAGTTTCGCTCGGAGGTAACTAACTTCGAGCAGAAACATCCTGATGTGGTTGGCTTTGTAGTGGGTTTCCCCCAGGTTTATCGGTATTGCCATATTAGTAGGTGTATACATCCGTAGGGCCATATGGAGCGCGCTGTCTGGGTGGTCTTGAAACAGCTGAATTGTTCTCCGTATAAGGAGAGCCTTGCATTTAATTTCAACATGTATTAACCCTAGGGCCCCTTTCTCTGGTGAGAGAGTAATAACATTAATTCCAACTTTGAATATTTCGCCCCTCCAAATATACCACCCAATTGCCGTCATTACTTGCTTGGAAATGCTGTTGACCACAGGGATTGTCTGCCCTACATACCAGATTTTCGAAAGTATCATTTTATTGATAAGCTGCACTCTTTGTATGAGGTCCTGTTCTCTGCCTTTATTTTGCTGGAGGCAAGCTCTCGTCATAGCCAGAAGCTCTTGCCAGTTGTCCGTAGTAGTTTTCAGAGGGCAGCGGCTCATTCGTACTCCCAACAGCTTAATACTCTCGTGTACCACATATGGGCAGTTATCATCGATTCTAAACCCTCTACCGATCGGCATTAGTTTAGTCTTGCGATAGTTGAGCTTTGAGCATGAGGCTCTTTCGTATTCTCGTACACTATTAGGGACTTCTTGTAGGTCTCGCTCCGAACGTACGATGACACTAACGTCATCCGCGTATGCCACACATTTTACAGTCGTCGAATACAGGGTTAAGCCCTCAAGTGTACGGTTCAGCAAACGAACAAGTGGCCCAATGGCAATGACAAAAAGAGGCATTGACATGGGGCACCCTACCATCTGAGCTACCGAAGCACGAATCACGCCTGGTCCTCACAGCTTTACTTCTGCCAGTATCTCATCTCCTACCTTCCAAACTTTACAGAAGCTCTCCTGCGAACCTTGCAGAACTAGCACTCCTGAAAGAAAGGGTACTGTGGAGATATGGCTTAGCCACAGCCTGGGGGATGTTTCCAGAATGAGAAGTTCACTCTGCAACGGAGTGTGCGCTGATATGAAACTTCCTGGCAGATTAAAACTGTGTGCCCGACCGAGTGTCGAACTCGGGACCTTTGCCTTTCGCGGGCAAGTGCTCTACCATCTGAGCTACCGAAGCACGACTCACGCCCGGTCCTCACAGCTTTACTTCTGCCAATACCTCGTCTCCTACCTTCCAAACTTCACAGAAGCTTGTTTTCAAACTTAGTTCAACCTGTTCCCGTGAGTGGCACCGCCACAGCATGTCTTCAAGATGGCTGCTACACTTGACGTTCGTGAGTAGCAACGTGCTGTCATAGAATTCCCGTGCTGTGAAAACGAGACAGTGGGAAACATCCACAAGAGGTTGAAAAAAGGTGTATGGAGATGCTACTGTAGATCGCAGTATAGTTAGTCAGTGGGCAAGCAGGTTACGCGATGAAAGCGGGCACGGCAGTATTGAGGATTGTCCTCGCAGAGGCAGGCCTCGTACTGCACACACTCCAGACAATGTGCTGAGAGTGAACGAATTGGTGACTGCTGGCAGACGTTTCACAGTGAACGAATTGTCACGCTACGTTGGGATTGGGGAAGGAAGTGTTTGCAGAATACTGAAAGTGTGCCGTGATGTTGACAGTGGCTCACAAAGAAACAAGAAAAACGGTATGCAGCGAACTTTCGGAACAGTACGAGAATGGTGGAGATGAATTTCTTAGGAGAATTGTGACAGGTGATGAAACATGGCTCCATCATTTTTGACCAGAGACGAAGAGGTAATCAATGGAGTGGCATCATGCAAATTCACCCAAGAAAAAAAAATTCAAAACCACACCTTCTGCTGGAAAAGTTATGGCTACGGTGTTTTTCGATTCCGAAGAACTCTTGCTTGTGGACATCATGCCAAGTGGAACCACCATAAATTCTGATTCATATGTGATGACACCAAAGAAACTTCAAGCTCTACTGACTCGTGTTCGATCACATCGGCAAAAAGTAGGATGTTTTGCTGTTGCACGACAATGCACGGCCACATGTCAGTCAAAAAACCATGGAAGCGATCACAAAACTCGGATGGACAACACTGAAACACCCACCTTACAGTCCTGACCTGGCTCCATGTGACTACCATCTCTTTGGGAAACTGAAAGACTTTCTTCGTGGAATAAGGTTTGAAGATGATCACTCCCTTGCGCAACCTGCCAAACAGTGGCTCCAACAGGTTGGTCCAGAACTTTACCGTTCGGGTATACAGGAGCTGGTTCCAAGATGGCGTAAGGCAGTCTAGAGGGATGGAAATTATGTGGAGAAATGAAAATATTGTATCTACACACTGTAAAACTTTCAAACATGTAGAATAAAAGATGGATTGAAATAGTGTGCGTTTCTTGTGGAGTAACCCTCGTATTTCTTCTCCCTGAACTTCAATTCCCTTCCAAATTTCTCCTTGGTTTCCTCTATTGCTTTCTCAGTGTATGAATTGAGTAACGTCGGGGATAGGGTAGAATCTTTTCTCACCCCCTTCTCATCTACAGCCTACCTTTCACGTCCTTCGACACTTATAATTACTGTGTGGCTCTTGTATAAATTGTGAGTACCTTCTGCTCCCTGTCCGTTATTCCTGCTACCTTTAGAATTTCAAAGAATGCAGGCCGCATTGTCAAGACTTTCTCCAGTTCTACGAATGCTATAAACAAAACTCTTTGCCCCGTTTATAATACTGCGCACGTTCTCCCGTGCTGGCCACAGCTTCTAGCACAGGGCTTCTCTACACATACGTCACAGTTTCCCGCTCACTCGGAGTGTTACCCTCCTCTCCCGCACTGCGTCGTGTACGTTCCCCAAAGTTCGATGACACGAACCTCGCAGCACCGTCGTAATGGATCCGCTGGCCGTGAATCGCATCTGCTTCGCTGACTGCATCACGCCGCTCGACCCCACAATCGATTGTCGGTGGTGACCTTAAGGCAGGTCGGTGCTCTGCGCTGGTACACCGCGTCGCATGTGGCGGAACCGCATTTATCCAGGTACACGCGTCCGATCTTATCCATAAGTGAACACAGAGGGTTGATTTCTCCTGTGTATTCCTTTTTGTAGAACGAGATAATATTTGATACAACTAGGAGATGAAGAATGTTTTTAATCTATGTACACTACTGGCCATTAAAATTGCTACACCAAGAAGAAATGCAGATGATAAATGGGTATTCATTGGACAAATATATTATGCTAGAACTGACAAGTGTTTACATTTTCACGCAATTTGGGTGCATAGATCCTGAGAAATCAGTACCCAGAACAACCGCCTCTGGTCGTAATAACGGCCTTGATACGCCTGGGCATTGAGTCAAACAGAGCTTGGATGGCGTGTACATGTACAGCTGCCCATACAGTTACAACACTATACCACAGTTCATCAAGAGTAGTGACTGGCTTATTGTGACGAGCCAATTGCTAGGCCACTATTGTCCAGATGTTTTCAGTTGGTGAGAGATGTGGAGAATGTGCTGGCCAGGGCAGCAGTCGAACATTTTCTGTATCCAGAAAGGCCCGTACAGGACATGCAACATGAGGTCGAGCATAATCCTGCTGAATTGTAGGGTTTCGCAGGGATCGAATGAAGGGTAGAGCCACGGGTCGTAACACATCTGAAATGTAACGTCCACTGTTCAAAGTGCCGTCAATGCGAACAAGAGGTGACCGAGACGTGTAACCAATGGCACCCCATACCATCACGCCGGGTGATACACCAGTACGGTGGTGACGAATACACGCTTCCAATGTGGTTCACCGCGATGTCGTCAAACACGGATGCGACCATCATGATGCTGTAAACAGAACCTGGATTCATCCGAAAACATGACTTTTTGCCATTCGCGCACCCGGGTTCGTCGTTGAGTACAGCACCGCAGGCGCTCCTGTCTGTGATGCAGCGTCAAGGGTAACCGCAGTCATGGTCTCGGAGCTGATAGTCCATGCTGCTGCAAACGTCGTCGAACTGTTCGTGCAGATCGTTGTTGTCTTGCAAACGTCCCCAACTGTTGACTCGGGGATGGAGACGTGGCTGCACGATCCGTTACAGCCATGCCGATAAGATGCCTGTACATCTCGACTGCTCGTGACACGAGGCCGCTGGGATCCAGCACCGCGTTTCGTATTACCCCCCTGAACCCCTCTATTCCATATTCTGCTAACAGTAATTGGATCTCGACCAACGCGAGAAGCAATGTCGCGATACGATAGACTTCAATCGCGATAGGCTACAATCTGACCTTTATCAAAGTCGGAAACGTGATGGTACGCATTTCTCCTCCTTAAACGAGGCATCACAACAACGTTTCACCAGGCAACGTCGGTCAACTGCTGTTTGTGTATGAGAAATCGGTTGGAAACTCTCCTCATGTCAGCACGTTGTAGATGTCGCCACAGGCGCCAACCTTGTGTGAATACTCTGAAAAGCTAATCATTTGCATGTCACAGCATCTTCTTCCTGTCGGTTAAATTTCGAGTCTGTAGCGCGTCATCTTCGTGGTGTAGCAATTTTAATGACCAGTAGTGTAGATACTTGTTATTAGGGTACAGAAAGAGGTAATACACGAACTTCCTTTATACATAGCTGGGCTTAATAGACGGACGCCGCACTACAACATCTCGCTAACGACATTTCTAGGTTTATCTACATCTACATGACTATTTGCAGTGCCTGGCGACGAGTCATGGAAGCAACTTCAAGATATATCTCTAACTTTCCCATCACGCACAGCTCGCGGGCTCTGATTTTTCTCATTTTATGTCGATGACCTTATCCCCGTATATTCCACCGTCAATACAACATTTTTGCATTCGGAGGAGAAACTTCGTGATTGAAATTTAGTGAAAAGATTACGCCTCAAAGAGAGAGGCGTTTTTCTATCACCCCAGCTCGCGTAGCATATCCGTGACACTCTCTCTCCGCTACTTAGCGATAATACGAAACGAGTTGTCCTTCTTTGAACTTTTTCGATGTCCTCCTCCAATAGCATTTGGGACGAATCCAATCTCTTTTTTTCTTTGAGTTATGGGTCATTTAATCGGTTTTACGTGGCCCGCTGCGAATTCGTCTCCTGCGCCAACCCCTCTATTTCAGAGTAACAGTTGCACCCTACGTCCTCAACTATTTGCTGGATGTATTCCAGTCTCTGTCTTCTGCTATAGTTTTTACCGTCTGCAGCTCCCTCTGGGATCGTGGACGTTAATATGAAGCCTTAACACATGCACTATCATGCTGCCCCTTGTTCTTGTCGGTGATTCCTCTATGTTTGTTTCTTCACCATTACTGCGGAGATGCTCACAATCCGTTATCATTCCACCTGGTTTTCACCATGCTTCTGTAGCACCATAGCCAGCCGCAGTGGATGAGCGGTTTTAGGCGCTTCAGTCTGGAACCGCGCTGCTGCTACAGTCGCGGGTTCGAATCCTGCCTCGGACGTGGATGTGTGTGATGTCCTTAGCTTAGTTAGGTTTAACTAGTTCTAAGTCTAGGGGACTGATGACCTCAGATGTTAAGTCTCATTTGTAGCACCATATCTCAAACGCTTCGCATCGCTTCTATTCCGATATTTCCTACTATCCGTGTTTCTCTACCAAACAATGTTGTGCACCAAACGTACATTCTCGGAAACTTCTTCCTCAAATTAACACCTGTGTTTGATACCAGTAGAATTATCTTGGCCAGGAATGTCCTTTCTCTTTGCTACTCTGCTTCTTATGTTTTCCTTGCTTCGTCCATCTTCGGTAATTTTGCTTCCAAGATAGCAAAATTCCTTACCTTCATCTACTTCGCGACCACCAATTTTGTCGGAAGTTTGTCGCACTTCTCATTTCTGCTACTTATAATTCCATTTTTCTTTCTCCGGTTTACTCTCCATATTAGGTCCCATCAGATTGTTCGTTCCATTCAATAGATCCTGTAATTCTTCAGTTTCACTGAGCATAGCAGTGTTATCACCGTATCATATTATTAATATCGTTGCACACTGTGTATTACTCGGAGCGTAGCGATCAAAGTAGGAATGGTGTTGCTGTAGTTGTTATCAGAAGTCTGAACAACTTATTTTCAGTTATTAACCTTAACGGGCTCCGTAAAGGCTCAAAATCATGAAAAGTTCAATTTTTACTTTTTTGCGTTTTCTGAATTTAATAGATATATAATTTATCCAATTCCGAAGACTACAACTATTTTTAAATTTTTTTGGAATGTGTTCTACATGGGCGTGACCCATTGTGGCGCTGTTAAACTGCTGTCAAATGGTGTTATTATTAACGTCCGTGTTCATCAGGTACATTTTAGTGATGTGAGATAAAGTATGTGTTGTGGCTAACCTGTGATGGTTCAATATACACTCCTGGAAATGGAAAAAAGAACACATTGACACCGGTGTGTCAGACCCACCATACATGCTCCGGACACTGCGAGAGGGCAGTACAAGCAATGATCACACGCACGGCACAGCGGACACACCAGGAACCGCGGTGTTGGCCGTCGAATGGCGCTAGCTGCGCAGCATTTGTGCACCGCCGCCGTCAGTGTCAGCCAGTTTGCCGTGGCATACGGAGCTCCATTGCAGTCTTTAACACTGGTAGCATGCCGCGACAGCGTGGACGTGAACCGTAAGTGCAGTCGACGGACTTTGAGCGAGGGCGTATAGTGGGCATGCGGTAGGCCGGGTGGACGTACCGCCGAATTGCTCAACACGTGGGGCGTGAGGTCTCCACAGTACATCGATGTTGTCGCCAGTGGTCGGCGGAAGGTGCACGTGCCCGTCGACCTGGGACCGGACCGCAGCGACGCACGGATGCACGCCAAGACCGTAGGATCCTACGCAGTGCCGTAGGGGACCGCACCGCCACTTCCCAGCAAATTAGGGACACTGTTGCTCCTGGAGTATCGGCGAGGACCATTCGCAACCGTCTCCATGAAGCTGGGCTACGGTCCCGCACACCGTTAGGCCGTCTTCCGCTCACGCCCCAACATCGTGCAGCCCGCCTCCAGTGGTGTCGCGACAGGCGTGAATGGAGGGACGAATGGAGACGTGTCGTCTTCAGCGATGAGAGTCGCTTCTGCCTTGGTGCCAATGATGGTCGTATGCGTGTTTGGCGCCGTGCAGGTGAGCGCCACAATCAGGACTGCATACGACCGAGGCACACAGGGCCAACACCCGGCATCATGGTGTGGGGAGCGATCTCCTACACTGGCCGTACACCACTGGTGATCGTCGAGGGGACACTGAACAGTGCACGGTACATCCAAACCGTCATCGAACCCATCGTTCTACCATTCCTAGACCGGCAAGGGAACTTGCTGTTCCAACAGGACAATGCACGTCCGCATGTATCCCGTGCCACCCAACGTGCTCTAGAAGGTGTAAGTCAACTACCCTGGCCAGCAAGATCTCCGGATCTGTCCCCCATTGAGCATGTTTGGGACTGGATGAAGCGTCGTCTCACGCGGTCTGCACGTCCAGCACGAACGCTGGTCCAACTGAGGCGCCAGGTGGAAATGGCATGGCAAGTCGTTCCACAGGACTACATCCAGCATCTCTACGATCGTCTCCATGGGAGAATAGCAGCCTGCATTGCTGCGAAAGGTGGATATACACTGTACTAGTGCCGCCATTGTTCATGCTCTGTTGCCTGTGTCTATGTGCCTGTGGTTCTGTCAGTGTGATCATGTGATGTATCTGTCCCAAGGAATGTGTCAATGAAGTTTCCCCTTCCTGGGACAATGAATTCACGGTGTTCTTATTTCAATTTCCAGGAGTGTATATCGCTAGTGTGATTGTCGATTGTTTCATGTTTATTTACTCTGTCGTTATCTCGAAAATATTCCTAATTAATTCTGTTTCTTGAGTCTCTGTTTTGTTGAAGTATAATAATGAGTAAAAGTAAAGTTATTAGAAATCCGCTGAAGGCTTTTAAGAAAAGGAGAAATGTTGGAAAGCCAAAGGCATGTGTTATTACCGTAAACAATAAAGACGGTAACCAAGTGAGTGAACCTAACCTCTCAAGTACACCTGCCCATAGCAGTCAATGTGGGAAAGAAAATACTTCACAGAAGAAGCTTGGTTCAATGAGTGAAAACTATGAATGTTTTATGGGCGAATCGGATGTGAATGAAATATTTGATATGTCGGATCTCAAAGGAATTTTTTCAAACTGTGTAAGATGTATTCATTGTAGTGAAGTTGGTCTGGAACTCTCCATAATAAAGCACGTAGGACTTGCTAGTGAAATACAACTGAAATGTGATAAGTGTTCATACATGACCACCTTTTGGAACAGTGTTGCAGTTCCTGCAACTGAAGAAAATGGTAGCAAAATCTACGAACACAACATTAGATTTGTTTATTCCTTGCGTTCAGTTGGTAAGGGTGCTACTGCAGGTGCAATTTTCTGTGGCATCATGAATCTTCCAAATCCCCCAACCAAGTTTACGACCTATAATAAATTAATAGGGTCTAAAGTAGAAGATGTCTGTATAGAATCTATGAAGAACGCTGTGGAAGAGGCAGTAATGGAAAATAATGGTAACAGAGATTTGACTGCAGCGTTCGATGGTACCTGGCATAAACGGGGACACACATCTCTTCATGGTGTAGTATCTGCCACCAGTATGTATACAGGGAAAGTTTTAGATGTAGCAGTAATATCTAAGTATTGTAGATGTCCACAAAAATATAAAGGTACACATGAAAATAATTGCAAAGCTAACTATAGTGGCAGTAGTGGAGGAATGGAAGTGGCTTGTGTTGCCAGTATATTCCAGCGTTCTGAGGCGTGCGATAAAGTGCGATATGTTAATTACCTTGGTGACGGTGATTCTAAAAGTTTCAAACAAGTTCAAGGACTGAAGCCCTATGGTGATGATGTTGTAGTGCAGAAATTTGAGTGTATTGGACACGTACAGAAGCGAATGGGAACAAGACTTCGGCGACTGAAAGCTTCGTACAAAAAACAAAAACTCAGTGATGGTAAAGGGTTGGATGGGAAGGGAAGGTTAACTGACAGTGTAATTGACAAAATACAGAACTATTATGGAATGGCTATTAGGCAAAATACACAAAGTGTCTACGAAATGAAGAAGGCTGTTTGGGCTCTTTTTTCATACTTCTTCAACCGATGAAAATCCCCAGCATAGCTTATGTCCCAAAGAAGAAGACAGTTGGTGTAAATATAACAAAGGATTGCTAACTGGTGAAGCGTACACTCATAAGCATAGTCTGCCTCATGCAACAATGGAGGTGATAAAACCTATTTTCAGAGACTTAGCAGCACCTGAACTGTTGAAAAAGTGTATTCACGGAAAAACTCAAAACCCCAATGAAAGTGTAAATAGTGTTATATGGTCGAGAATCCCCAAGACTGTATTTGTTGGAATAGAAACACTTCACTTTGGTGGGTATGATGCTGTTGCGACTTTCAGTGATGGCAACATTGTAAGGTGCAAGGTATTTAGAAATATGGGAATGAAGATAAGTTCTAACATGGTACGAGCGATGCTAGCTTTAGACAAGGAACGCCTTCGGGCTGCAGACAGGGCTGTAAAGAGTCTAGAAATACAAGCAAGAGTAAACAGGAGGAGGAACAAGAGAAAGCTGGAGGAGGAGTTTGCAGAGGATGAAGATAATCCATCCTGTGGACCTGGAATGCACTAAAAAGTTAATCCAATCTTTGTCGCTCGATTCCCAAAACTTTTATTTTCTCATACTAATTACATGTTTTCTAAGGATCTTCCAAACATATTTGTTTCAAACTTTCAGTAAATGTTACACAGTATCTTCTGCATAATTTAACACAGCCTTTTTCCAAAAAACTGTATATTTTTGAATATATAAATAAAAAATTGCAAAAAAATGTTGTGAATTTTCATTACAATTGAAAAAATTCATCTTTAATAACTGAACTAAAATTTTGTAAAATCCCTGTGTTAAGTTGTAGCCCATATTCCAATAAATAATCTGTAAAAAGTTCAACTTCCTACCTCAAATACTTTGTGAGGAAAGATGTAATTTATAAGCGTTATTTTAACATTGCAAGTATAGGGCGTTCCGGAGCCCCTTAAGTCTATAAACAGTATCAAGGACGCTTCTTTCAGATACCGTGAAATATCCACTGAGTGGTGTTGCATTTCATGTTGTTGTTAGTTGCTGTTGTGCTCTTCAGTCCTGAGACTGGTTTGATGCAGCTCTCCATGCTACTCTGTCCTGTGCAAGCTTCTTCATCTCCCAGTACCTACTGCAGCCTACATCCATCTGAATCTACTTAGTATATTCATATCTTGGTCTCCCTCTATGATTTTTACCCTCCACCCTGACCTCCAGTACTAAATTGGTGATCCCTTGATGCCTCAGAACATGTCCTACCAACCGATCCCTTCTTCTAGTCAAGTTGTACCACAAACTCCTCTTCTCCCCAATTCTATTCAATACTTCATCATTAGTTATGTGATCTGTTGTGACTTAGCAAGACAGCCAAGTCACAACAAGAGGAAGCCGAAAGGCACGCGTTAAGCTCACGCAGATTGGCGTGAGGTCTGGAACAGTTAAAAGGAAATGAGAACTTAGAAAATGGACGCAGTTGCTGTAATACTTAACTTTAATCCACATTTGTGGACATCTCTCGTTACGGTACATGCTTCATAATATTAATTATCAATTGAATACGGCGCCTTGCTAGGTCGTAGCAAATGTAGCTGAAGGCTATGCTAACTATCGTTTCGGCAAATGAGAGCGTATCGGTCAGTGAACCTTTGCTATGAACGTCGGCTGTACAACTGGGCGAGTGCTAGTACGTCTCTCTAGACCTGCCGTGTGGTGGCGCTCGGTCTGCTATCACTGACAGTGGCGACACGCGGGTCCGACGTATACTAATGGACCGCGGCCGATTTAAAGGCTACCACCTAGCAAGTGTGGTGTCTGGCGGTGACACCACACTCCTCCCCCGCAAATCGGCGAACGGTTGTGTTATAAGGCTTCCGCCCGCCGTGGGGAGGACCCCATGTTGACGTATGCGACGAGGTGGGGAGCCTAACAACAGGCGAGGCTGTGCCGCCCGCACCCGGCCATTCGGTCCGAGGGGAGCTAGGAAACGCCTGAAAACCTAGTCCAGGGTGCACGCCAACATGCGGTGTATGCGCCCGTAAAGAGACAGGAGGGGCCGAAGGGTCGACCTCCATCGCGTCAGGGTAGCCGACGGGCGAAGACGACATCTGGTCCGGAGACGGCAAGAGTTCCAAGGCGGAGGACAGCTGGTCACGGGAAGCGATCGGCGGCGCGTGACCCAGGGAGGAGCTTGGCGGCTGCAGCGAAGCGTCCACTGCGGGCGTCGCCGGCGGGAGAACAGGCGGCGGCGGCGGCGGTGGCGCGTCGCCAAGGGGCAAAATGGAAGGCAGCGTCGGTAACACCTGGGGATGATGCGAGCCAGTAGATGGGTCCCCAGGGCGCTGACCGGACGGCACCGTCGCTGAAAGCAGACGGGGAGCGGCAGAACCCGTGCGACTACAGAGACGCAGCTGATTGAGATGCCGACGCACCTCACCAGAGGCCCCCAAAACCAAATACATAGCGCGGCCGAGGCAGCGAAGAATGCGCCCTGCGAGCCAACGCCGTGAACCTCGATAGTTGCGATAGTAGACAACGTCGCCTGGAGCAAAAGCAGGTGGCTGCCGCTGCACAGGAACCTGATGCGGCGGATGCAGCAAAGACATCAAGGTTCGAGGAGGACGACCGTGGAGCAACTCAGCCGGCGAGCGACCATCTCGGGGATGAGAGCGATACGAGGACAAGAACAGCAACAACGCGTCCTCCTGAGAATGCGACTCTTTCAACTTCAACATCTGTGACTTGAAAGTCCGAACCAATCGTTCAGCGGCACCGTTGGACAGAGGCGAAAACGGCGGGGATGTCAGATGTTGAGTACCATTGGCCTTGCAGAATGACAAATTCTGCGGACATGAGTTGTGGGCCATTGTCGGAAACAATAGTCTGTGGAAGACCTTGAATGCAAAAGATAGCGGATAACGCTTGGATGGTGGCAGACGACGTCGTGGAAGACATCCGGACAACAAAAGGAAAATTACTGAAGGAATCGACAACAACCAACCATCGAGCATTCCAGAATGGACCAGCAAAATCTATGTGTAAGCGTTGCCAAGGGAAAGTGGCTTTCGGCCTTGCAAAGAATTTCCGCGTTGGTGCGGATTGTTGTTCGGCACACGCCATGCAAGAAGGGCACATATTCGTAACCTCAGCATCGATCGATTTCGAACCAAGTACAGTGCTGACGAGCAAGCTTTTTCGTACGCACTATACCCCAATGTCCTTGGTGGAGAAGCCGTAAGACAGAGGACTGTAACGAACGTGGGACTACGACCCGAGACTGATCATTATCAGAACGCAACAGCAAAACACCACGTCGTACAAAAAGTCTCCTTGTGAGCAAAAAATCGGCGAACCAACGGATCCTCGATCCGTGACTTTGACAAGGGCCATTGCGTAGCAACAAAACGCAAAAAGGTAGCAAGGACAGGGTCTGCAGCCGTGGCTGTAGCTACACGACGAAAATCAATCGGAAACGATTCGACCACGTCATCGGTTTCCGCATCAATGAACATGCAAGCAAGTTCGGAAGAATCGAATGCTCTATCCTCAGCAACAGGCAAATGGGACAATGCATCGGTGTTTCCGTGCTTAGCAGTGGACCGATACAAGACATCGTAGCGGTTTTGCGGGAGAAAATAGACCAGCGAATGAATTTCTGCGCTGTACGTGGAGGTACAGGCTTGTTCGGATGAAAAAGCGATTTCAAAGGTTTGTGGTCTGTAATGATGGTAAAGTGACGACCATACAAGAAATCATGAAACTTTGTAACACCAAAGACGAGAGCCAAAGATTCTTTCTGTATCTGTGAATAATTTCTTTGCGCAGACGAGAGCAATTTGAACGCAAAGGCAATAGGGCGATCATGCGAACTATCTTTGTGCGCAAGCACAGCACCGATCCCGAAATCCGATGCATGTACCATCAACAAAAGAGGTTTATGGGGATCGAATGGCGTCGGGCTAGTATTGGAAAGCAACGCCGATTTCAACTGGCGAAAGGCGCGTTCGCATTCCGTCGTCCAGACGAACGGAACACCTTTACGGCGTAAGCGATGAAGCGGAGCTGAAATGGAAGAGGCATTGCGCACATAGCGATGGTTGTTGTTGTTGTTGTTGTTGTGGTCTTCAGTCCTGAGACTGGTTTGATGCAGCTCTCCATGCTACTCTATCCTGTGCAAGCTTTTTCATCTCCCAGTACCTACTGCAACCTACATCCTTCTGAATCTGCTTAGTGTATTCATCTCTTGGTCTCCCTCTAGGATTTTTACCCTCCACGCTGCCCTCCAATACTAAATTGGTGATCCCTTGATGCCTCAGAACATGTCCTACCAACCGATCCCTTCTTCTGGTCAAGTTGTGCCACAAACTTCTCTTCTCCCCAATCCTATTCAATACTTCCTCATTAGTTATGTGATCTACCCATCTAATCTTCAGCATTCTTCTGTAGCACCACATTTCGAAAGCTTCTATTCTCTTCTTGTCCAAACTATTTATCGTCCATGTTTCACTTCCATACATGGCTACACTCCATACGAATACTTTCAGAAATGACTTCCTGACACTTAAATCAATACTGGATGTTAACAAATTTCTCTTCAGAAACGCTTTCCTTGCCATTGCCAGCCTACATTTTATATCCTCTCTACTTCGACCATCATCAGTTATTTTGCTCCCCAAATAGCAAAACTCCTTTACTTCTGTAAGTGCCTCATTTCCTAATCTAATTCCCTCAGCATCACCCGACTTAATGAGACTACATTCTATTATCCTTGTTTTGCTTTTGTTGATGTTCATCTTATATCCTCCTTTCAAGACACTGTCCATTCCATTCAACTGCTCTTCCAAGTCCTTTGCTGTCTCTGACAATTACAATGTCATCGGCGAACCTCAAAGTTTTTATTTCTTCTCCATGAATTTTAATACCTACTCCGAATTTTTCTTTTGTTTCCTTTACTGCTTGCTCAATATACAGATTGAACAACTTCGGGGAGAGGCTACAACCCTGTCTTACTCCCTTTCCAACCACTGCTTCCCTTTCATGTCCCTCGACTCTTATAACTGCCATCTGGTTTCTGTAAAAATTGTAAATAGCCTTTCGCTCCCTGTATTTTACCCCTGCCACCTTTAGAATTTGAAAGAGAGTATTCCAGTCAACACTGTCAAAAGCTTTCTCTAAGTCTACAAATGCTAGAAACGTAGGTTTGCCTTTCCTTAATCTTTCTTCTAAGATAAGTCGTAAGGTCAGTATTGCCTCACGTGTTCCAGTGTTTCTACGGAATCCAAACTGATCTTCCCCGAGGTTGGCTTCTACTAGTTTTTCCATTCGTCTGTAAAGAATTCGTGTTAGTATTTTGCGATGGTAGTAATTCATTTTACCCAGCACACTCTGTAACTGCTGCAAATTCTGCGGCAAAGGCAAGTCTTGCACGGCACCGAGGTGCTCTGGACTAGGATGTATGCCTTGGGCATTGATTACATGTCCCAGATATGGTAAATCACGAGCAAAAAACACACATTTGTCCTTCCGCAAGCGAAGACCATTTTGGCGCAAGACTTGAAATAATGTCCGGACATTGGCTAAATGTTGTTCTTCCTTCTTTCCGGAGATCACAATATTGTCCAGACAGTTTGCTGCAGTAGGGACCGACGCACAAACAGTTTGTAGATATTGCTGAAACAATGTAGGGGCGGATGCACACCCGAATGGTAGTCTTTTGAATCGATACAAACCAAGATGCGTGTTAACCACCAAAACGCGCTGGGATTCTTCGTCCACCGGTATTTTCAAGTACGCATCTGCTAGGTCCAATTTCGAAAAATATTTACCCGGGCACAGTTTGTCAAAAAGATCTTCCAGGCGGGGTAAAGGAAAAGTTGCAATCACTAGTTGTGGATTCACTGTTGCCTTGAAGTCCACACAAAGTCTCAATTTTCGGAAGGTTTTGGCAAAATTACTAAGGGTGATGCCCAGAGAGAAGCCTGCACACGTTCAATCACACCTTGTGATTCCAAATCGTGTAATGTTCTTGCGACCTCATCACGCAATGCGTGGGGAACATTGCGCGCTCTGAAAAATTTCGGTTGCGCGTTTACTTTCAGGTCCAAATGTGCTTCATAGTTCGTAGCGCAACCAAGGCCCGGTGCAAAAATGTCTGCAAACTCTTCACATAGACGAGAAACACTGGTTGAAGGCACAGTCTGGTTCACTGAGAGGACCTGATTTACTACAGACAAGTTAAACAACTGAAATAAATCTAAACCAAACAAGTTCACTGCAGAAGAAGAACGAAGAACGTAAAAAGACACAAGTTTTGTTTGTCCCTTGTATGTTGCAAGCAGGCTGCACTGTCCTCACACAGGGATATTCTGACATGAATAGCTATTTAACTTAACATTTGCGGCACGCAACGCAGGTGTGCCCAGTTGTTTGTACGTGTCTTTATTGATCTATGAAACTGCAGCTCCGGTATTGAGCTGGAATGGGACCACGTTGCCATTAATGTCCAAGTCTACAAAAAGTTTATTGTCCAGCTGACGACAAGAGCGACTGTCTTGTGCAATTTGAACAGACACTGGTACAGAATCACTTGCAAATTGACGTGATTTCCGGCGACGTCGACGCACACTTTTTGTGGGACGCACACAGTCACGTTTAGAGAGAGTGGCACTGGGCGGAGTGGAATTAACTACATGAATGTCCATGGGCGAAGGTTCACGAGCCTGAGTATGCTTGGTTCGATTCCGATTCCGGCGTGAAGCAAAGGGCCTGGAATGGTTGTGAGTGTCCGATCTGAGCTTTTACTGGCAAACACTCTGAACATGTCCTTTTTTATTACAGAAAAAGCAAATAGCTTGGCGTGACGGGCAATTTTCATGCGATGTCTGGTAGCACACCGCGGGCATGATTTTAGCACTGCATTTGCTTGCTTGCGTGGCAGACGTGGCTGGGCGGACGTGCGCGAGGGCTGTTTACCGTTCCGTGCAGCTCGCCTGGCGGGCTGGTTAATGTGACACATGGCTGGCGAAGTTTCAAATGATTCCTGAGCAAAGTCAAGTTTGTCCTGCCTATCCAATATGTCCATCACTTGCTGAAGGGAGGTATTGACTAGTTTCAAAATCTGTTCCCTTATACGAACATCAAAAACGTTCTGTGCAATTGCATCACGTACCATTGTATCTGACTAAGGGAGTCGACATTCACACTCAAATGCACAATCCCTAGTAAGGCCTTGCAAAGTTGCAACCCACTCCCGATTAGATTGACGGGCCGTACGTTTTGTACGAAAGAACGTATACCTTTTTGCAACGACATTGACTGATTCCTTGAAATATGCATCTAATGCAGACAAAATTTCTTCGTAGGACAGAGTTGCTACGTCGAGTCGGGGAAAACATTTCATTATCACACGGTAGGTGGACACACCTACACATGCCAACAAAAAAGGCTGCCGCTCGTTACCTTGAATTCTGTAGGCGGCGAAATGAAATCCAAATTGGCGTGACTACTCCGTCCAACTTTCCAGTGCCGCATCAAAAGGACGAAAAGGTGGTGCAACTGCGTGTTGCGGCTGCGGGAGCGGTGGAGCGGCGGCGGCCGCATCGTTTTGCATTGCACGTTGACCCTGAACGAGCTGTCCAAGGGCATCCAATAACGCCTGCGTCTGCTGATTCTGCAAGCGATTAAATTCGGACAGTACATCTGGAGATTGTGGCGAAGCCATGACAAGTAATTTAGGCAAGATCAATTGGTACAAACGCGATTTAGCTCGTCGCCAATTATGTTGTGACTTAGCAAGACAGCCAAGTCACAACGAGAGGAAGCCGAAAGGCACGCGTTAAGCTCACACAGATTGCCGTGAGGTCTGGAACAGTTAAAAGGAAATGAGAACTTAGAAAATGGACGCAGTTGCTGTAATACTTAATTCTAATCCACATTTGTAGACATTTCTCGTTACGGTACATGTTCATAATATTAATCATCAATTGAATACGGCGCCTTGCTAGGTCTTAGCAAATGTAGCTGAAGGCTATGCTAACTATCGTCTCGGCAAATGAGAGCGTATCGGTCAGTGAACCTTTGCTATGAACGTCGGCTGTACAACTGGGCGAGTGCTAGTACGTGTCTCTAGACCTGCCGTGTGGTGGCGCTCGGTCTGCTATCACTGACAGTGGCGACACGCGGGTCCGACATATACTAATGGACCGCGGCCGATTTAAAGGCTACCACCTAGCAAGTATGTTGTCTGGCGGTGACACCATATGATCTATCCATCTAATCTTCAGCATTGTTCTGTCGCACCACATTTCGAAAGCTTCTATTCTCTTCTTGTCTAAACTATTTATCGTCCACGTTTCACTTCCATACGTGGCTACACTCCATACAAATACGTTCAGAAACGAATTCCCGACACTTAAATTTATACTCGATGTTAAATTTCTCTTCTTCAGAAACGCTTTCCTTGACAAGTAAAGCTGCATGCCCTCGGGAAAAATGACGGCTGTAGTTTCCCCCTGCTTTCAACCGTTCGCAGTACCACAACAGCAAGGCCGTTTTGGTTAGTGTTACAAGGCCAGATGAGTCAATCATCCAGACTGTTGCCCCTGCAACTACTGAAAAGACTGCTGCCCCTCTTCAGGAACCACACGTTTGTCTGGCCTCTCAACAGATACCCCTCCGTTGTGGTTGCACCTACGGTACAGCTATCTGTATCATTGAGGCACGCAAGCCTCCCCACCAACAGCATGGTCCATGGTTCATGGGGGGATTGCATTTCATAATGTATTCGAAAACGAAATAAGCAGACAGTACCTGCTCTCTTCTTCCTGCATGCATACTGGTTGGCTTCCAAGCTAGTACTGCTGCGCGACTATCGCTGTGATGCCGCCGTGTGTTCACGGAAACGATTTCTGACGCGGTGTTCTCTCTGTGGGCATGCGTGACTGTTACTCGCTCTTGAGCATCGAGGGTAAAAGCACGACGCGGAAGGCGCGCTGTCAAGGTGACGGAGACACGTGCAATGCCTGAGGCAACTAGAGCCGGCAGCAGGTGGAGTAGAGGAGTGAAGGTAGTGTGGTTGGGGCACACAGGGGAGCAATCCCCAACCCCATCCCCCCGCCCCTTCTCTGACACGGATCGAACGACGCACATCGACCAGCGACCATCGTTTTAAAGCTTTAATGCTTTGCGGCCAAGTTAAATAAAATAAAAGTCAGCGATGCTTCCAGCCGAACCGGCGCGGGTGGCTAGGCCCGACCCGCGATAAATCTTATTTGCCCGTTCTGGAGCGATAAATTCGGGGGAAGCAGTTGGAGTTTTGTGACGACCCGGCGACATACAGACGGACGGATGTGGCGGCGGCGCGACCTACGGCCATCGCGGCTACTAACGAGCGCCGTAATGCGCGGCCATTAGGCGCATTGTGGTCGCCGACCAATCAGCTGCTGCCAGAACAAAAACGCTCGCTGATTGCACGCGGCCGTTCATCAGGTGCGCTACCAGCGGCGGCAGCAGCAGCAGCAGCAGTTGCCCGCAAGAAGCCGCGAGCTCTCCGCCATTAACCTGGACGGAAAACAAAGCACGCCCTCTGCCACCCCGCAGCAGTAATGACGCGCTGGTCGTGGTGTGTTTTGTGACCCGGCACGCCTGCTTATATACGAGTCGTCGTGACAGGGCCATGAATGAGTCCCTGTGGTATCTCACAAGCGTAATGGTTCTTGGTAATTTACTACGAAATTAACCGTTTGAATTAGAGCCTGTGCCAGAGCAAGAAGTGCCCTTCGTGCGCGTTTATGCCGCACCATCGCAGCCCGGACATCTCCTGCGTGGCCCATACTGTGAGAAGTAGGGTAGAGCCCGCGCAAAATATCTTGGCACCCTCGTAGGAACGCATTCTCGTTCTCGGCGCTGGAGTAGCCCACCCTTGTGTTTGGAAGATTGTTTTCTCCTGTTGATCTGTGAGCTTCGTCCTTTAGGCTGCAGTCACACTGGGACCGATATCGGTGCATTCAACCGACGACCGACATCGGCCGTGGATGGCCGATCTTCTCAAATCAGTACTCCTCCACGTGCTTGATCACATTGCAGCCGTTCTCATCGTCTGAACGTACAGACTGTGCACGACAGTCGGTGAAATTCAAATCAGTTTGTTTTCTTCGGCCACATCGGCCGACGGCCTCACAGTCTGAGAACGTGATAAGTTTAATAAATGAAGGAGTGAGTTTGCAACATTCAGAGGATTAAAAATATCATAACCGGGTTTTAGTTCAGAATCTATGAACTGAAATCGCAGATTTATGGAAAACCACAAGTAGGAAAAAATTTTATTGGAAATTTTACGTGTAAATTATAATTTTAAAAACAATTTGTGCAAGTGGTTAGGGCAGCTGGCTTACGCTTATTGTTACTGTATGATAGTGGATCTTTTTTGGGCCGTAATAGCTTATAGCTGCCTAAAAAATTTTATTGCTGCTTATTGGCTTTTATATGGCAATAGGATGGTGCTTCTCTTATACGAATTGGATTGGAAATGTAGCGTGCTTGTTCCCTCTTTCCAGCGCTTTAGATGTTCATAGTATTTTATTCTCAACTTTATGCTTGCCTTTCACACATATGCTGGGTGACTGTCGTTGAATGTTAATTGACGTATGTTTCCACAACTTCAAATAAATGCACCAAAACAAAGTGTTTGTAATCTTACTTTTCAATGTCACCACGAATCTTCTTTAGTAGTAACAGAACGTTTCTCGTCTCAGCTCATATATCCGTAAAATTTGTTGGTTATTCTGATAACAGCAGAGTGTACAGTACTCTCTACGTTCTTTTAGAGACAATATATCTCATTCGCATGCATTTAGATTCTTTTTAACGTCAAATGGCGCCCTGGAACACTCGTCTCTGAGCACAGACGCGTCTTGGTACCCATCGCAGCCTAAGAGGTTAAACTCTAATCTACTTCGTATATACAATAGATTCTAACCTAATATCTTTAATCCCGCCAAAAATGTACCAGCTGTGACGGCTTGTTCCTGTACCATTCACACATGAAGTGCGAGACAAATGACTTCTTAAATGCCTCAGTGCAAATTGTAGCTGGTTTGGTATTGTCTTTGTACCCTGGCGAAAAAAAAAAGGAAAAACATTTTTTGTGACTTGTAACCTCATTTGTCAGCTTCTTTGTGAAACGCCTATAGCAGCCACAGCTAAGTAACTCATTGAACGAAATTTTAATATGAAAGTTAAGGTTCTCCTTGAATATAAAACGTTCAAACGATTTACGCTAATGTAGTTGGGTGACGTATTCCTCAGCCTCAGATATTTCAACAGGTGGACAATCCCTCATTTTCGTTGCATAAGTGCGACAAGAGAGCAATGTGCTAGGAAACTTAAACCCATCGTAGACGAAGCTACGCCGACCAAGAACCGTAACACAGCATTTGCAGAAAGACAAAACAACTAGCGTCACAGCGCAACCATAGATGATCAACGTCAGAAGTTGTCGACAGGGAATATTCCATATAAATGTGGTGGCAGAACATTACTTCTTCCGTAATTAAGTATAGTAAACCGAAATCAGATGGTCATGGACTTAAGCATATAATTTTGTGAACATGAAATCGTTCTGTACTCTCTGTAAACGCATAGGCCTACAAATGACGCACGTAATCCTCTCATTGTAATCCAATTATCTCATAATTGGTAGATGTTATTGACATACAGATAGCCCCCAAAGTGCAGTGTTAAACCAATACGTACTTATGAAAACATATCACCACTGCAGGCTCACCCAAAACGAACACACTACACTACAACAAAAGCGAAAGCATATAGTTTTAGACACCAAGCCCTCGTGAAAACAACAAAAGGATCAATTAATTTCTGGTACTGATGACGGATGAAAACGATGCAGCATCTTGTACCGAAACTACTAGGTTCTCAATAAGAATACTCTTCATGGGAAAATTAAAAGTTCTTAACTTCGTTTATTTTCGGTGTTCCTTGGTATCTCAAATTGAGGAAAGTCCGTGATTTAATTATTAGAAGCAAAAGGAGGCCAGAATGTCTTACATTGACATTCGGTTGACCATAAGCCATAAATTCAAAAGACTTACACTCTGTGTGACAAGCAATCAATTACACGGAATAGAGGATTATAAAAAGAAAAACACTGGTGCGGTAAGCACATTGCTATCCAAACATGAAGGCTATACATCCAGTTTGCAATGTTGCCATAATAATAGCTGACATCCGTAGATTCACACCACAATTGTAAATAATAATACTAACAGTCGTACAGAGCACAGAGTTAGAACAGATAGTGGGTTTACTGGGAATAAAATACATAAAAACGACTAATACATGATCTGTGTCACTTTTATGCAATTTACTGCCTAAATTGTAAGTCGTGCATTCTGATCGTTTATAAGCAATGACAAAAATGGTTCAAATGGCTCTAAGCACTATGGGACTTAACATCTGACGTCATCAGTCCCCTAGACTTAGAACTACGTAAGACATCACACACATCCATGCCCGAGGCAGGATTCGAACCTGCGACCAAAGCAGCAGCGTGGGTCCGGACTGAAGCGCCTAGAACGGCTCGGTCACTCTGCCGGCAAGCAATGGCAATTGTCTTGAAATCTCTCTTAAACGCATCTATGAAGCGAAGGTGCGGTCCTGGCCTCAAGAACTTCATCACGCAGTTATTCAGTCAAAACCTATCCAATTCAGTGAAGCTTTGGGTGGCTGGCTTCCCCCCCAGAACATCGATGCCTTCGGCTTCTGCTCTCTACATGATTACAAGGATCATAATAACACTTCTAGTTGAAATTGTTGTGTTGGATCATGATCACCGTTACGTAGTCGTAGTGTACCAGAGACTTTGTGAACTTATTTTAAGGGTTCACATTTTGAAGGTCCGTCAGCTTTATTCAAATCATCATCATTTCAATCTAATTTTCAACTGGAATATTTCGCACATACGCAGATATCAATAATTTAAACATTCTCTGCTATACATAACCATTTCATCCATCAGTCTAGAACGTAACAGTATTTTCCTACCTTCTTCCCGGATCCAGCTAACCGCCGAAAACCTGTGGAGACATTCATATTGAAACAGCAGTTAAGGGGATACGGAATCGGATTTTGGGTTAAAAAATCGAATTTTTTTTATTGGCGTATTATATTCTGCCATGTTTCCTCTTTAAAATGACGTATCATACATAGCTCTACTACAATTATAACTATTTTATTTTTATATATTTGTGAGATCGGGTATTGCGCTTTAGTTATACACGTCTCTCGTGGCTGACCATGAACTTTTTGGCAGTACCTTTAAAGTGACATGAATTCAAATATCCCGGTTTCCAGCGACTATTTATACACTAGTTGCCCGAAAATGTTTCTCTCTGGTTTCCTCAAGTTACTCTTTGACTTTGTGGCGGGACTGTTTTGTAAACAGTGTGATATAAGAAAGTAGTTGTTGTTGAGTTATTTCGTATTTAGTGCTTCATTTTTCGCAGTGAAAATGCCTAGAGCTAAAGCAAAAGTATTTAAAAAGCGTGTGAACTGGCAAAAGAAAAGAAATAATGATTCATTAGCAAAGCAAAGCAGTTCATCATCATCACTGTTGGAAAATGTGAATCCACTTATTACTGATTTGCCGAACGAACTTACACCAAATGAAAACAGTGCTTCTCATAAAAAACTAAGAGATTTGGAAGAGAAATATAATTTACCTGATAGAGGGAATGAAGTTTTTGAACTCATTGATACGAATATATTGTGTGAAGCTCTTGAAAACAGTTTGTGCTGCAAAAAATGTCATGGAAACGTTTCTCTGAAAGTAGAATCCCATGTTGGCCTGGCTGCCCAGTTTAATTTAATATGCAGTGTTTGTAAATACAGCTGTAAGTTTCCAAGTTCGGTTTCAGTAACTGTAAATAATGGATACAAGAAAACTGAACTTTATAGAGTAAATATTAGGTTAGTTTATGGATTGCGAGCAATTGGTAAGGGCAAAGCAGCTGGTGATATGCTATGTGGTGTTCTAAATCTTCCAAGTGCACCTTCAAAGTTTGAAGCTTACAATTATGTACTAGGATCTGCAGTTGAAGATGTAGCACAGAAGTCAATGCAGGTTGCTGTGGAAGAAGCAGTGGAAGAAAATGACGGCAGTCGTGACCTCACAGTGGCGTTTGATGGCACGTGGCAGAAAAGGGGCCACACCTCCAACAATGGTGTTGTAACAGCAACTAGTGTTGATACTGGCAAGGTTATTGATGTTGCAATAATGTCTAAATACTGTAGGTGCACAGGCAGGCTGAAAAATGAACACAGTGATGACTGTATTGCTAATTATTATGGTAGTAGTGGTGGCATGGAGGTTGCTGGGGTGAAGAAAATTTTTCATCGCTCTTCACAGTGGTATAATGTTCGCTATGTCAAATATCTGGGAGATGGTGACTCTAAAGCATTCAAAGAAGTTTTGGAAAGCAAACCATATGGGAACAGTGTAAATATAAGCAAACTTGAATGTATAGGACATGTGCAGAAGAGAATGGGTGCCAGGCTGAGAAGGTTAAAATCAGTTATGAAAGGGAAAAAACTAGATGATGGGAAAACCCTGGATGGCAGAGGAAGATTGACTGATTCCATAATAGACCACATTCAGAACTGCTATGGCCTTGCAATCAGGCAAAATACAGGCAATCTTGAAGAAATGAGGAGAGCTATATGGGCTTTATATTTCCACACCGCATCCACGGATGAGCATCCACAACATGGTTTGTGCCCCAAAGGTGAAAACAGCTGGTGTAAATACAATAGGGGACTAACAACAGGAGAGAAATACATTCACCACCACAGTCTACCATCAGCCATCATGGCAGAAATAAAGCCCATTTTCAGAGATCTGGCTGACAGAAGTCTTCTGATGAAATGTCTTCACGGAAAAACGCAGAACCCCAACGAGTGCTTGAATAGTGTGATATGGCATCGTCTCCCAAAAACAGTGTTTGTCGGAATTAATACATTACATTTTGGTGTGTATGATGCTGTGGCAACCTTCAATCTTGGAAATATAACTAAATGCCAGGTCCTTCAAAAGTTGGGTATGTGTGTTGGTTCCCGTACGGTACGTGCTATGTTCTTTTTAGATCAGCACAGACTAAGGCATGCTGATAATATAATCAAGACATTAGTGAAAAAAGCAAGACAGGTGCAGAGGGGTGCCAAAAGAAGACTTGAAGATGATTATGAAGACTGTGAAGGGGGTATTAGCTACGGATCAGGAATGTTTTAATCTTCTTTCTCCGTTTCCCGTAAGTTTACTTTTTACTTCATCTAGGAACATTATCTCAGGTACTGGTCAACCTAGAAGTCTGAAATTTTTATGACGTAGTGACATAGGTCCCTATTACATACTGAAACAACGATTTTTTAATTACTTGATTTACAAAAGACTTAGGGGTGATAGTCTAGTAAAAAGCGATGGAAAAAATTTACTTAAAAATAAATGTACAATATCTCTGTAAGAAAATACTTTGACAATAAACTGTTGTTTCAGTATTGTTGTAACATATGAATGCACATACAGTAAAATTTTTACCTCTCTGTCTCCAGTAGTTTGTGAGAAAATGTTCCCTATAGTAGGCATATATTAACATTGCGGGGATAGGTGATTCCGTATCCCCTTAACATAATTGGGGTTGTCATTTTGGCAATAATACGTATGTGAGCAGAGCAGTACGCTGTGTCTCCTCCAAATCCGTCGGTTGTCATAATACGAATGGATACACAGTTACAGTCTGGTTCGCTGAGATTTGTGAAGACGGATTGGAAGCGTTGTTCGACTCTATGGCTTGATCTGGGTTGGCTGTGTCGTGGTATACACTGGTGTACAAAACGTAAGGGTGAAAATATCTTCGGCACGATGTGTCACTGCCAAGTAGCATAACTCGATGAAACTTGGACGATACGTAGAAAGAACTGATACAGCGTAGTACAGAAGCTAACTGAAAGAAATTCGCAATTTGTTGAACATAAATAACAGAGCCCCGCGGGTTTCGAATCCGCGCCAGACAGCGTGGTACTCGATGACCACTAGAGGTCTCTGCAGCAGTCGCGCTGTAGGCCATGACTGAGCGTGCTCCTGGCCCCGAGTCTAACGTGAGGGCGCCACTGTGGAGCACGTGGTTACAGCGGCTAATTAGCGACATACCCTGTAGTGTATTTAGGCGGCTGTCTCTCACTCAGTGAGGCTCCTCAAACTCCTCTCTGGCCGGACATGGGGTTGCACCCCTCTACCATCCTCCACACCTACAAATCCTTAATCCGTCCCATCCGGTGTTATGCTAGTCGTGCCTGGATATCTGCCCCCCCTCCAAATTCTATAAGTCCCTCCAGATCCTTGAGCGTCATGCACTCCGCCTCGCCTTCCGTATACGCCTCCCGTCCCCCACGCGGATCCTCTATGACCTCATTCCTTTCCCCCATCTGCTCCTATTCCTCGAACATATCCGCATCCTCTGCACCTCCCGCTGCCTTGATCCCCCTCACCCCCTGGTTGCTCCTCCCCTCTCCCATCCCCACCACCTGCCACATCTTCACTGTTGTGTCCCTCCTACCCTCCACCTCTACACCCCACATCTCCTTTCCCAAGGTGGCTTCCATCAACTCCCCCTCCTGGATGATGCCATCTCTCCCTCCATTTATCCCTCCTATCAACTCTGATCCTCACTCCCCCTCCTTTCCTTTGTCCTTTTCCCGGGCTCCCTCTCCCATCCTCTTTCTTCCCCACCTCCCCTCTCTTTGCCCCCTTCTCTCCCCCGAGTCCTTTTACATTTCCCTCCTCTGCCTCCTTTCATTCTCCCTTACGTCTGCCCTTCTCCCCCTTCATTAGTCCTCTCCCTCCTTGGTCACCCCTTTTTCCTTTTTTTCCTTCCTCCCTCCTTGATCTTCCCCCTCCTTCAGGTCCCCCCCCCCCACCATCTGCCTTTGGCTCGGGAGTGTCATCTTTGTGCTGCCACTTTTGTGCAGTGTTCTGCAGTGAGTGTTCTGCAGTGAGTGTTCTACAGTGAGTGTTCTGCAGTGAGTGTTCTACAGTGAGTGTTCTACAGTGAGTGTTCTACAGTGAGTGTTCTACAGTGAGTGTTCTACAGTGAGTGTTCTACAGTGAGTGTTCTACAGTGAGTGTTCTACAGTGAGTGTTCCGTGTTGCGTTTTTTTGGAAAGTGTTGCGAACGGCCATCATACTGTCGCTGGGTGTGCCTTTTATCTCTTGCTAACAGAAACCAGACTGTCGCCGTGTTTTTTAATTGTGTGTGTACTATGTTACTTGTCTGATTCCTGTATCTTTTATTAACGTTGCCAACCCCTTTTGCATTCTGTTTTAACTTTCCGGATTTTTCCACCATTTTACACTGACGTCAACGTTTTATCGCCTGTTTTTCTTGTTTCTTTTCTTCTTCCGTTTTTTAAAATAAAAGTCTGTAGGCTGTAGAGCAGCGTACTAAGCTGCTGCCAGCCCGCCCCCTTCGGGGGGAATTGAAAATCAATAAAGGAAAAAAAAAAAAACTCAGCGAGGCAGTCTGGTATTCGCGTTGAGTCGGTTGATATCACGGTTACAAACATTGTGTTTTGTTTACGTTGCGTGTGCTTATTTCCCGTTTACGAGCGGATGTTGTTTTGATTTCATGAGGTTATTTCTTGTGACCCCGTTGCTTAATACTTTGTTGTTGGTCATGGTGTCTTGCCCAGTTGCCTGTCGTCGTGCTTGTTAATTCCAGTTCGTCCGTCTTGTTTGTTCGCGGGCCGGTCCCGTTCGGTCCAGCCGCGTCTTCGTTAGCGGCCACCCCGTGACCGTTTCTGTCGCGGTTACATCAGTATCCAAAGACAATAGTTACACTGAAGTCACCCTGATTGATAGCGCTACCATGGACATTACAAAAGGCGGGATATGGTTCTTGATAATGTGTGTGATCACCACGGGCAGCACTGTGTGCTCTCAGTGTATTCACATCTTGGCCACAAGGTTGGTAACGAGTTCCTGTTGTACGGCGTTCCATCCCACCACCCGTGCGGCTGAGGAATGCTGGATGATCATTGATAATATGAATGTGCTGCAATATGTCTCTACAACGCATTCCATCGTGCTCGACAGGATTTAAGTCGGACAGAATAGACAAACCAATCCATTCGCCGAATATCCTCTGCCGGCCGGAGTGGCCGAGTGGTTCTAGGCACTACAGTCTGGAACCGCGCGATCGCTACGGTCGCAGGTTCGATTCCTGCCTTGGGCATGGATGTGTGTGATACCCCTAGGTTTAAGTTTAAGTAGTTCTAAGTTCTAGGGGACTGATGACCTCAGAAGTTAAGTCCCATAGTGCTCAGGGCCATTTGAACCATTTTTCAAGATCCTCTCGTTCCAAGGTCTCCTTCAACTGCGGTGTTAGATACAGTTGCGCATTATCATCCATAAGAACGAAGCGAGGACCGAATGCGTTCTTGAAAAGAAGCACATGGGGAAGAAGTTCAGTTGACCGGTGAGTGCCCGCTTGCAACGATCTGGACGTCAGTACGCTCATGCCATAAGATATGGACCGCCAAAATAATCAAGTTGGACAATATTCGTGGGTGCAGTCTGTGTTCCCGCCTCTCGCCATATGAGGGCACGTCGAGCATTGTCGAATGTGATCGTTTTTTCGTAGTCGAGGTGTCATTGTATTGGGAGGCATAAAGTTGCATGTTCAAATGGTTCTGAGCACCATGGGACTTAACTACTGTGGTCATCAGTCCCCTAGAACTTAGAACTACTTAAACCTAACTAACCTAAGGACATCACACACATCCATACCCGAGGCAGGATTCGAACCTGTGACCGTAGCAATCGCGCGGTTCTGGACTGAAGCGCCTAGAACCGCTCGGTCACAGCGGCCGGCAAAGTTGCATGTCATCTAAACACTGTACACTCGCCGGCAACGTTATTGTAGCACTCTACTCCTTTCCCATATGCGTCTTCTCTAGTTTACTTTCGTTCCTGACTCCATTTTTACGGTAATTACACAACAGATTTTTATCCAAATTTTGGCAGCCAGACGAAGACTGAGAAATGTCAAATGGAGTGTTAAATACAGCGTAAGGTCTAGTTTTTCAGAGAAAGCCTTAATTGCTTTCGTGATCCGAGGGAAATGGACAAACGGGGCACGAAACTGACCAACTTGAGGTCTAATTTTGAAAAAGAGATATTTAGTAGGTTGAAACTAATCAGAGTAATTAAAAGAACTAAATGACTTGAGGGGAAAATTGAAATATTTCACGAAGAGCAGCTGTAAGCGAAGTGTCAAAAAGTTCATCTCTTTATTTCACGCATGGTGTGTTATTTAACCACAAACAATTTTTCTGGATGAAACTTTAAGAAACAGAAACTTTGAAAAAAGGCTTAACTGTTTTGTGAAATTATTTGTGTAACAATAAGAAATAAAATACATTAGAGAAACATTTGACGCGCCTTTGAATTGTGCTCGAAGTCATTTTGACATTTCAAGACCACTCAACAGCAGACTACGCTGTTTACATAATTCACCACATATATACCCTCCAGTATTCATTCAACTTCTTAGTTAATCGTTCAAAACTTTAAACTCTCACTTGGCACCGCATTTTCCGTCCATGATCTCGAACTCCATTCAGAGGGACATCAAGCGTATCTCTAATCTACGTCTATGGCTCCGGTTGATATTTCCTGCGACCTAGCTAAGGGATTTGACTGTGTTATTCACAGCATTCTCGTAGATAAATTGAAGCTTTATGGGAATGATGGTAATGGTATATCGAACCAAAAGAATGCAAAAATTTGTACTTAGTAATTCAACAAATATTGTCTGGGGATTTAATTCTGCCTGGGGATAAATCATGTAAGGGGTTGCCCAAGTTTGAATCTAAGATCAATTATTGCTCCTCATATATAAAAATAATCTTCCGCCTAATATACAACATGGAGAATTAGTTCTTGTTGAAGATGACACTAATAATAAACCCTAGCATACGTACAGAAACAGAGGAAATGGTAAACAAAGTTGTTAAAAGTATCATTAACTGGTTTCCTGCGAATGGTCTTACCCTCAATTTTAAAAAGACACACCATATTCAGTTCTGCACATCTGTGTAACACATGGCGAGGAAATAATAAACAGGGTGGAAACTACAAAAGTCTTAGATGCCCATATTGATAAGAATTTAAGCCTGGAAATGCGTGTTTTGGAGCTCCTGAAGTTCAGCCACATTTGCGCTTAGAATCATTGCGAATCAGAAATTTCTTTCAATAGTGCCATACAGAATAATGTTGTGGGTAACTAATCTTTAAGAAAGAAAATCACCATTGCTCAAAATAGTGTTGCAAGAGTAATTTGTGTAGCTGATCCACGATCATCCTGCAGATGTCTGTTAAAGGAATTGGGCATTCTGACTACTGCTTCTCACTGTATTTATTCCCTCATGAAATTTATTGTAAATAATGAACTACAGTTCAAAAAGAACAATGATGTACGTAACTGCAATACCAAAAGGAAAAATGACATTCATTAGTCGACATTGAGTTTGTCTTTAGCATAATAAGAGGTGTACTGCGCTACAACCCAGTAATATAAAATGTGTAAGATATGGCAAAGTAAAATTTGAAAGCAAACAGAAAAAGTTCGTCCTAGACAATTCCTATTCCGTAGAAGAATTTCTGCTGTTGTAGTGTGTAAAAGGTGGTGGGTAGGAATTACTAACTCACATCTGTAATTAATAAAATCAATAAAAATAATGAATCTTCAGCATGTTGCTATATGTACAAATTTGCTTTTTGAATGTAAAATGAATAGTTGCACATCATTACGATTTATCGAACAAAATGATCCCTGGAACTAACTACTAATTCGGTTCTACACAGAGTACGCGAAAGAACTTGCCCCCCTTCTAACAGCTGTGTACCGCAAGTCTCTAGAGGAACGGAAGGTTCCAAATGATTGGAAAAGAGCACAGGTAGTCCTAGTCTTCAAGAAGGGTCGTCGAGCAGATGCGAAAAACTGTAGACCTATATCTCTGACGTCGATCTGTTGTAGAATTTTAGAACTTGTTTTCTGCTCGCGTATCATGTCATTTCTGGAAACCCAGAATCTACTCTGTAGGAATCAACATGGATTCCGGAAACAGCGATCGCGTGAGATCCAACTCGCTTTATTTGTTCATGAGGCCCAGAAAATATTAGATACAGGCTCCCAGGTAGATGCCATTTTCCTTGACTACCGGAAGGCGTACGATACAGTTCCGCACTGTCGCCTGATAAACAAAGTAAGAGCCTACGGAATATCAGACCAGCTGTGTGGCTGGATTGAAGAGTTTTTAGCAAACAGAACACAGCGTGTTGTTCTCAATGGAGAGACGTCTACAGACGTTAAAGTAACCTCTGGCGTGCCACAGGGGAGTATTATGGTACCATTTTCACAATATATATATATATAAATGACCTAGTAGATAGTGTCGGAAGTTCCGTACGGCTTTTAGCGGATGATGCTGTAGTATACAGAGAAGTTGCAGCATTAGAAAATTGCAGCGGAATGCAGGAAGATCTGCAGCGAATAAGCACTTGGTGCAGGGAGTGGCAACTGACCCTTAACATAGACAAATGTAATGTATTGCGAATACTTAGAAAGAAGGATCCCTTATTGTATGATTATATGATAGCGGATCAAACACTGCTAGCAGTTACTTCTGTAAAATATCTGTGAGTATGGGTGCGGAACGATTTGAAGTGGAATGATCATATAAAATTAATTGTTGGTAAGGGGGGTGCCAGGTTGAGATTCACTGGGAGAGTCCTTAGAAAATGTAGTCCATCAACAAAGGAGGTGGCTTACAAAACACTCGTTCGACCTATACTTGAGTATTGCTCATCAGTGTGGGATCCGTACCAGGTCGGGTTCACAGAGGAGATAGAGAAGATCCAAAGAAGAGCGGCGCGTTTCGTCACAGGGTTATTTGGTAAGCGTGAAAGCGTTACGGAGATGTTTAGCAAACTCAAGTGGCAGACTCTATAAGGGAGGCGCTCTGCATCGCGGTGTAGCTTGCTGTCCAGGTTTCGAGAGGGTGCGTTTCTGGATGAGGTATCGAATATTTTGCTTCCCCTACTTATACCTCCCGAGGAGATCACGAATGTAAAATTAGAGAGATTCGAGCGCGCACGGAGGCTTTCCGGCAGTCGTTCTTCCAGCGCACCATACGCGACTGGAACAGGAAAGGGAGGTAATGATAGTGGCACGTACAGTGCCCTCCGCCACACACCGTTTAGTGGCTTACGGAGTGTAGATGTAGATGTAGATGTAGAACTAAGTGACCAGTAGCTGCCAGGTGGCGGCTGCGGCCCTGACTGCATCCACTCAGGCCCAGCAGGGCGAATAGCCGGCCGGACGACGCGAGCAGCTGTGGCGCTTCTTTCGCTTCCACTCGCCGGAACCCAGCAAACTGCCGCCTCCAACGTACACTGAAACGGAGTTCGCTGTTCAACCTGAGACGGCCTTCCTCTGGCGCACAACTTTTGCCGCGAAATTGTGGTCCGCGATAGCAAAATGCTTCTTTTGCGGTGCTATTCTCGGAATGCAACCCAGTCAACACCCGCTCCCAACATTGAACCCTGTCGCCAAAGAAACCACACAAGCTTGATTGCGGAGAGTCTCGGAAACATGAGTGCACCCCATGAAGGTGGAGGAGCACTTTGGAAAGACCACCAGAATAACACGAGCATATCTCGTAACGGGAAAATCTGCTTCAGACTCAAGTACGAGAGACGTTAAATATGTAATGCATTAATGTTTTTCATGAAAGCAATTTGGTTTTTTTTCAGGATTGCAATACACCTTATTATTCGCTACACTTTCGGCTACAAAACCGTATTCTTGACCATGATCTCCGTTAAATGCCACGGTATTACCCCACATTACTAATATGGCCTGTATTCCCGCATGGTTCCACTCTACTGGTCGACATCGGAGCCAACGTCTTGCTGACTCAGTAACCTCCCCACCGTCCACGTGCTGCTTCGCGACGAGTGCATCCTTAATTGATAAAAACAGATGGAAGTCGGAAGCTGTAGGGTGAATGAGGAAGAACAGTCCAATGAACTTTTGTGAGCTCCTCTCGGGTGAACCAACTTGTGTGAGGCCTTGCGTAGTTCCGAGGAGCCGGCCGGAGTGGCCGAGCGGTCCTAGGCGCTACAGTCTGGAACCGCGCGGCCGCTACGGTCGCAGGTTCGAATCCTGCCTCGGGCAGGGATGTGCGTGATGCCCTTAGGTTAGTTAGATTTAAGTAGTTCTAAGTTCTAGGGGACTGATGACCACAGATGTTAAGTCCCATAGTCCTCAGAGCCATTTGTTCCGAGGAATAGCAGTTCGTTTGCATCTTTGTGGCGACGAACACGCTGAAGTCTTTTCTTCAGTTCCCTGAGTTTAGCACAGTGCTCTGCAGTGATGATCGTTGCACTATGAGACACGACATAAAACAAAACAACGGAATGACTCCTTCACAGTATTGGTATTACTCACTGAACGCCCCTCGTGTATGATCCCTATGTCGTGACTATGCTGTGCCCAAGCCACCTGCAGCGGTGATAGACTTTCGCTGTGATCTGCCAGTCAATGACGCGTTTTAAACAAAGATGCATGTTCCACCAGCATTTGGGTGATACGTAAAATACAGAAAGATGAAAAAGGATTAACTGAAATGTTTTAAATCTAAACAATCATAAGTAATACTCTTTTACAAAAGATCGGTAATTAAGAACATATATTTACAACGAAAACTGTCTTTTTCAGTACCATATCTAATTATAAATAAGATTATTTGTATTTTCAAAAAAATGTCAAATGTGTGTGAAATCTTATGGGACTTAACTGCTAAGGTCATCAGTCCCTAAGCTTACACACTACTTAGCCTAAATTATCCTAAGGACAAACACACACATCCATGCCCGAGGGAGGCCGCGAACCTCTGCCGGGACCAGCCGCACAGTCCATGACTGCAGCGCCTGAGACCGCTCGGCTAATCCCGCGCGGCTTTGCGTTTTCCACGACAATTATGTATGTGTTAGTTAGCATATATTTGAGAATTTTATATATATTTATACATTTAAATGACGTAGGTATTCGAATAGAAAGAAAATAATAATACGGTATTCGAACTGAACGAAAATAAAAATAATAATAATGATCGCAACAAGACGCGATCCAGTGCTGACCGGTCTCAAGTGCTGCTGATTCCTTTTTTTTTTCTTTTAGTCTTTATAGGTTTTACGCTTCACCAAAATTCTCGTAGAATGTGCACCTCTCCGTTTAAACTTTTCACTGTCTGTGAAACGAGCCCCGGTCCCCAGACAGCCCATCACTATTTTACCACAGAGCCACACCGCATACTGAAACAACCATCTTACTTTAGTGTATTAAAGGCATTCGGGGTACTTCAAAACTGATTTTTCTTGAGAATTTTTCAGAGCTGCCTCGAACTGCTTTGAGAAACTGGTATTTCAGTTCTCAACTTCAAGTACCATAAATAAAATAACTACAAAAATCCGATTGCCACGTAGTCTCCTTGTCAGTAACAATAAAAAAAAGAGAGAAAAATTTAAAGGACGCGATTATGACAAGAATCCGTACATGTTGCTTAAACCCCACGACTCACTGACACAATAATATCGAGAGAGCAGTCACCTTGTATAGTTTTGTTTTTCTTCTCGTATTTCATTTTTAGGAGCCTTTTCATTTTCCCGCAAATAATGCCAAACTAATGTACTTTATTTTTTCGAATATTGTCAGTCACGATGAGAAATTTGGGATCAGATCACATTGCTGATAAATTTCGAAGTTTTATTTGAAACCTCCACAACCATACATTAGTTTCGATATTCCCCCTCTCATTCCCAAATGCCACCTGTATAACAAATGTTTGTTGTTCGTTATACAAGTGACATTTGAAAATTAGAAACTCTTGAAACTGTAAAGATGCCGCTTTAGGGACGTTTTACTTAAACTTCCCAACTTCATGTGATTAGACAGAATAGCTCACCACTCCTGAATTCACATGTTAATTTTGATGACTCGACACTGAGTTTTACAAAAGAGATACAAATGTAAACTTTATAATTTTAAATCAAGTATTTGGGCTCCAGAAAAGCAGATCCTCATCTGAAAAATTGTGGGCTCTAGTTCTTGCTCGCGTCTGATATTATCTAACAAAAATTTGACTTATATCAATATTATAGTGTTGTTCTTGCATATAATTCAATAATAAATCACACGTAAGTTTACTACACTTTCAACGAAAATACGCCAGTTCATGAGATCTTTGGCGTGTTGCGGGTTGCTCTTCGAAATATTTGATTCAAGTCTAGTGGAAACACTATCTGTGTATATGAATTTCGGATATCTGTCAGGCACCATTATAGATGACATGAATAGTTGTTCGGTACGCGCTAATTTCGTGCCTCTATTCTTAAGTGCTTCCCACGTCTATTTGCATTTGATTCGCGATGTCGCTGTCTGTTATGGATATCATCGGTGTCCTGATACTGGTAATAATAAGGAAGTTGGATTAGAGTTGTTGAGTATATTGATTTGTGTGTGTACTAAGCTGTGAGCACGTCACATTTAATGATAACATTTTTAAATAAAAATTAATGAGGGAACTTCTGGTGACACACATTCTAACATTCAAGTGGAATAAAAATTGTCTGGAAAACTTTCCATATTGAAGGTTTGCCGCATGAGCTACGAAGTGAGGATCAAGTGTATCCTTGGGCGTGGGGAGGCTGACGGTAATTACTCCTTACTCCTGCCTAAGATCATCTGGATTCTGAACTGTCTTGGTAGGCAGCGTAGCAACAAATGAAGACTTGAAATAGGAACTCCACGTCATTTCAACAACCATCGGAACAAATAAACCTACAATTTAATTTGCCATGTATGCTACAACTCAAGCATTTTCGAGGGTATAAGTTTCACTAGTAAAACTGTAAAACTGATGTGATTGCCAAGTAATCAGAACATTTCTTGTTAAGAACAGTGCATTTGAAATGCAGCAAAAGTAACCAAGCATTTCACTGAATCCTGAAACCAATAAGCAACAATTAGTTTATAGAATTTGATTTTGAGTAGGTCTCGAGGAACATTCGAAAAAGTGCCATTCGTTGGAAATAATAATTTGTATTCAGTAAGTTAGAGACAATAAATGTATGCTTTAAAAATGAAAGAAAATAGATAATAATACTTAATGCGAACATTTAAAGTAAGGAAAGATCTTCTCTCCACAAAAGTGTGAAACGTTACATGATATCATTGAGCGAAAGATAAATAAAACAGAAACCAACAAATATTACATTCAAATGCGGATTGGAATGAGACATAGCGCCTCTAGAGACTGAGCACGCTGGCAGCTGATCTCGTATTTCCTCTAATCTTGACCAGCTCCCTGTGGCACTTGATCTTCTTTCCGCGTTGAGACGATGGGGTAGGAAGCCTTCACTGAAAGGATTTGTATTTTTTTCCATATAAACTGCAACACTTACACGAAACAGTTCAAACAAGGAGGGAACAGAAATTTTGATATCTGTCTCAAGTTTCATGTCTAGATCGGGTAACCGATGAAGAGATGCTAAATCCAGTTGTCGACCAAAGAGTTTTTACGGCACAACTCGGGACGAAGAAGAGAATCGTTGATATAACACCTGTTGGGGCTTCAAGGAATAATCAATCTGATAACACAGGGAAGGCCAGATAAATCACATGGGCTGATAATATCACAAACTGAGGCCCTGAAAAGAGCTGGGAGAACTTTATGGAACACTATTGCAGAAACAAGTTTTCAGACTATCGATCGTCAACTGAGATACGAGAGGATCGGAAGAACATTAATAGAGGCTTACGTCAGTGGAGAAACAGCTAGAAGAAGAACACGACTGAAGTACATGGATCAAATCCTAAAACAATTCAGCTGTAACTGCTATATAAAAATCAAAAATGCAGAAAGACGCTATGACGGACCATTTGCTGATATCAATGTTGCTGTAAACAAATACTTGGACTGAGTGCCAAAGGAAGGGAGGGAGGAAGTAAGGACATTTGTTTTTATTTGTGTCTTCGCGCAGATATTGCGCAACGTCGAAGTGAAAACCTTCTTTGTAATGCCTACCACCAAGCAAAATCATTCAAACTTACCGAAAATTTTAAGCATATTTGTTGATACCTTAACTCCTAACAGAACAGATCCTCAGGCAAAGAACTTCATTGCATTTTTGATACTGTATTTATTGACAGTTTTGTGCTGTCCAGAAGTATAATTCCCGATTGCGAGAAGCACTGCTTATGCTGGAACGCTATATTTGCAGCTGTTGGCAGTAGCTCACGTATCAATCCGTTCAGCATTATTCCGTTATTACGTCACTGCAGTTACACTCAACAAAAGTGAAACGTCGTGTCAGCATAATACTTAGTCGTTTTGAAATACACTGATGCCACTAAATGGCTTAATTCTCGCATTCAGCGGATCAACTGACAGCACAATGCTACTCTATCGAATTTTGTCTATCACATGTCTCCAAATTTTTTGCCATATAATCAGACACATTAGCCCTACTACATTAACTACAATGCACTGTGTCCCGACATTAACCAACTCGTAAAACACCTCCTGCTATTGTAATAACTATAATTAGACCTTTGTCGTACCTACCCGTCAGAAACAAATTTTCCTCATTCTACGAATATGGAGTTGCATCCGCAGCAACAAGAGTTTAGTACCATTAAAGTCATTAATAAATAAATGTGTGGAAACAGGGGAAATTCGAGTAATATGAAAGTTACTGTCTCAGAGCAAAATCGAAATAGCGTCGTACAATGGTTTCGTGGCTACTTCGGTTTGATGTTGGCAACATGCTCAGTACACTACGCTCATTTCATACATATTTCTACCGTATCTTTGTTAACTATGATAACCACAATATCTTCGACAAAAAAATCTTTCCATCAGTTATTTGCGACGATCAAAATCTCCAGAGTACCGATTATTTAATCCGAACGCGGTTACCATCTTTCTACAAAGCAACACTGAATATTCCTCTATATCATTCACTTTGAAAAAGCTGATTTCCAACACTAAATCCATAAAGGAAGAAGACAGATTAAACACTTTTTTTAAGTTTCAGATACATTCTATTGATGATTAATATTAATGCACACAAATTTATGTTGCTTAAGACATGATCACGCCCTTGAAACAACTCGAACTAAAATGCAATGAAATTGATTTTTTTTTAATTTGTGGTGTAAATATCAGTTATTGATGTAAATAGTACAATTATCTTGGTAGCTTGTCTGGATCATAGCATGTAGGAGATATCTCCAACTTTAGAGACACTAACACCCCTTTACAAGCAAAAGTGTGGGTTCTAAAGTTCACATTTTTCTCGATCGCGGACCAATGCATATACAGATACATGAAGATATGTTTTTGCATGAATAGCTCCAAAACTGGTTCTTGCTGTTGGTCGTAACTGGCACACGTCTACACTTCTCACGAACATCGTAATCTGACAACGGTGATAATGCAGCTCATTTCTCTGAATTAAGACGACGACTAACGTGCCCCATTACGGTGGCAAGCAAACATTGGAACCAGGCACGTACAGACCGATGTGACAGTAAACTGAAGATAATATTTCAGAATGGCACAAATTTAACGCAGGCACTCGCCATATAATACCGCGTTTTACTGCAACAGTGTAGCAAAACTCCATTTGCTTTTTTATAACATGAGCATTTGTTTCGAATTATCTTTCAGGAAAACGTGCCCGCACAAATGATATACAGACAAGTTCAGTTAAATTAACTGCTCACTGAATCACAGATATCGTTCGGTATTTGGCCATCCATATATCAAATAACCACGAATAGTTCTCCGAATCCTCTGTACCTATTAAATATAACGTATTTCGACACAAATTAAAAGTAATGTTATTTGTAGAGCGACAATTTTACCGAAATGGATAGCCGCCCGTTCCGTTCTGCCAGATAGCACCACTGACCTGCATTTCAACAAATCTCTGGACTGATATTCGGCTCTCAAAGTCAAACACGTGTTATAAAGCACGCCAATATATCGTGATAAATCGGCGTTTGTGTAGCATGTTATACGTTTTCGTGTACAGCAGCGGTTTCCGCTAAAGAACCGTGTGAAAATGTGCAGTGAATTTAGAAAGCGGGCCTGTACCCTGCATTAGTACTGTACTCTGAGCCGCGTCAGCAACCTTTCGCTCGGCTGTATCGCACTGTGCCGAGATTGGTGCAGTTCTTTGCTCGCGTTCGCACGTGGCCTATCACGCCCTGTACTTGGCTTGTGAGATAAGCCAGAGTTGCGCGCATGGCACGAAGCTAAGCAGCACCTTTCAGCGCTTGCAGTGTGCGTCCAGGTCTGCTGTGGTGTGGCAGCACAGCCTGTTAAGATCTTATCTCCCCATCTCGGCCAACAGGGCTCGGCATTTGACAACAGTCTGATATGAAATAGCAGCATTAACCGCCACAGTCTCCGGTCATTAACGTTTTACGCTGGTGCTTACCTTTTTGCTTGCGAGCTAACTATTGATTTGGTCAATATACCACACCTATCCTAAGTCACAGCTTCCTTGGCTATTTCGTTAAATTACGAGACATACAGTGCTGCAAGGACAAACGCATCGGTATTTCTTCATACGAGGGCTGATCAACAAAGACTGAGACCGATTTCTTCCTGTGCTTCCGTGACAGTTTCCTGTCTGTACCACGAATATTTGACATAGCCGGTTTTGTTAGTAGGCTGTTTAGGTTTTTATGTTGGTAACGCCATGTAGCGCTCTGTATGAAAATCACTGACTGTGCTGTGTGCAGTCTGTGGCTGGTTTGCATTGTTGGAATATTTGCTATTGTAGTGTTGGGCAGTTGGATGTGAACAACGCGTAGCGTTGCGCAGTTGGAGGTGAGCCGCCAGCAGTGGTGGATGTGGGAGAGAGATGGCAGAGTTTTGAGCGCGGTTGATCTGGACGTGTGTCCATCAGAAAAAGTAAATTTGTAATACTGGACATCATGAACTGATATATATATATATATATATATATAATCAATTTTGAACATTATTAAGGTAAATACATTGTTCTCTATCAAAATCTTTCATTCGCTAACCATGCCTATCAGTAGTTAGTGCCTTCAGTAGTTAGAATCCTTTATTTAGCTGGCGGTATTGGCGCTCGCTGTATTGCAGTAGTTCGAGTAACGAAGATTTTTGTGAGGTAAGTGATTCGTGAAAGGTATAGGTTATTGTTAGTCAGGGCCATTCTTTTGTAGCGATTATTGAAAGTCGGATTGCGTTGCGCTAAAAATATTGTGTGTCAGTTTAGTGTTGATCAGCATAAGTAAAGAGAGAAATGTCTGAGTACCTTCAGTTCTGCTCGGCTGTTTCAAAATCAAATAACGTAAGAGGTTTTCCAGCACTGTCATTTTTAAATTTTTCTATGGAGACGTTTCAGTTTTTATGTGTAATTTCAATAGGCGGCAGCACTCTCACGTCTGTAGTTTGGTAGTAACGCTCTATCCTGTAGACGATCTTTGCATTAAGCGTATCAAACAATGGAGGTGACACGAGAGGAGCAGTATGGTGGGATAAAATTCTGTGTTCGCGTAAACCATACAGCCAATGAAACTTACGTAAAGCTGCAACAAGCGTAAGGTGAAGATGCACTACTTCGTGCAACAATGTTTAGGTGGTTGAAGGACTTCAAAGAAGACGGACTTGTCTGTGTTAAGCTAGGCAGGCCTGGTGTTTCGGCTTCTGCTGTGACTGAAGTCAACATCAACACAGCTGCTCTGATGAGGATCGGCGGATACTGTTACCTAACCTCCGTGAACTGTTAACGATTATGCATCATCATCCTCATATGACTCGTGTTTGTGTTTGTTGGGTGCTACGACTGTTGACGTTGACTCCCGAAAAAAGGTTGTGTGAATGAAGACAAGCCATCATGAGATGCTGGGTCTTTGCTAACGGAGGGAATGCGTTTCTGTAATCAGTTATCACAGGTGATGAATCATGGCTATATCATTATGACCCTGATGGAAAACGAGTCATCACAGTGTAAAAATTGCCAGGTTCTCCACTACCAAAAAAGGCGAAAGTTGTTCCATCAGCAGATAAATTGATGGTGATCACATTTTTCGACTGTCATGGACTTGATGTACTACCATGTAGTTCCCCTGCCACACTACCATTAAGCGGTATACTGCAAATCATTATTGGCTAAACTGACGAAGCATATTGCAAGGAAACGACCAGAACTTTCTTGGACTGGGTGGTGACAACATCGTGATAATGCGCAGCCTCACGTTGCAAATCAAGTACAGCAGTTTCTGGCTCACTTCGACATTACCTGTGTACCGCAATTGTCCTATCGCGTCTGTCATTTCTTTTTCCATTCCCATCACTAAAGGCAAAGGTACGGGACATTCGATCTGAGAACTCTGAAAACCGCCCTCAAGAAAAGTAAAACCATTCTCGAGGAACTTACAAAGAATGCCCTGCACTTTGTGTTCGAGGATTGCCAAAGACGCCATAAAGCATTCAAATAAGAGGGGAGTATTTGGAAAATAATTGTAGAACTGAAGTGGTAAATATTTGTGAAAAAGAAATCTGTCTCAGTCTTCGTTAATCAACCCTCGTCTTTACGTAAGTCCAAAGGCTTCCATGGCCGTTTTCATTGATCTTACAGCTTCTTACGCCGCATAATATTCCTCTTTAGTTGCTTCTTACGCAGTCGACTTTTCATGCCTCTGCTGGGGTTTTCTTCCCGATTGTCTTGTGTTAGCGGTTAGCTTGGAAGGCGTCAGTCCATGTCCGACCTGCCACATTACATTTTTAGTCTGTAAACTCCGTCAATCCCAATTACAGTAATGTTTATGCCGCTCTGTTTAGACTTCGTTACGAAGCACAGTAATGAAATTAGTCATTGTGAAGGTCAAGCTGTCTTTTTCTGTATATTAACGTTCTCTATTCTGATTAGGAAATTCTGCGTGCGTGGAGAACAGCAAATATCTCTTGCGAGCCTTGGTCTGAGAGGTGAGCGGTTTGCCACTGCAGGGGCTGCGGGTTGAGATCCCTGGGGAAACTGAGAGAGACATCTGAGACTCATGCGTGCAGGAGGACGGAACTTAGCAGTCACGGTGGAGGGTTAGAAAATGCACTTATCAATCCCACCTAATAATGTCTGTAACTGGTATTATGCTAATTTTAATTTCAAAATCTGAACGTAAATCGGTTTGAATTGCTCAAATCATAATTATACTGAGATGGCCTGAGAAGTAGGTTCGGTTAGCGACGACTAAAAATAACAGAACTGCGATAACCTTCAAATGTAATTGAGAGGCGCTTTGCCTCTAATACACAACACTTACAGTAGCAAGAGAATGATATTTTCGTGTTTAGTACCTACTGTTTAAGAGGAGAACACAAGACGGACAACGGTATCAGGCTAACGTCTTCCTCACTAGTCTTGTATGATAGTTTCATCAGTCATGTTAAATATAATTCTCCTCACGTATCACGTACTTCCTGCGGAGAGTACTTTTACTCACGTTAGCCATTTCTAGAACTCCAGAAATATATCTCAGGAATTTGGAAGTTTAACACAGCTACAACACGAAAAAAATATAGCGATCTTTCAGTTGCATTAATCAATTTTGCACTACCAGTGGGTCTTCCAATAACGATTCTAAACTAATAAACGGAATAAAGGAACGTAATTCAATACTTCCGCCTGCCACCTGCATCTGCCATTTGTGTGCTTAAACCTTGAAGCCACAACTATAAGACGTCTCGCAAGCGCCGAAATCACTTATCATGTTAAGACAGCATGGTGACCTGAGAACGCCGTGTTACCGTTGTTCTAATAATCGTCGCGAATGGAAATGGTGCTTGTGCACACATTCAAAGTCACTTGCTATTCGCACACGTTACTGCGTGTAATATTTATGGAATAACCTGTCAGTACTCAGATGCTGTTTCAGATACTCGGTGCAGCGTCCAAAATGCAAAAGTACTCCGAGAGTACTACATTTGTCCACCCCTGGTAGCTGAGTGGTCAGCGCGACGGAAAGTCATACCTAACGGCCCGGATTCGGTTCCCGGCTGGGTCGGAGATTTTCTCCGCTCAGGGACTGTTGTTCTTATGATCATTTCACCCCCATCGACACCCAAGTCACCGAAGTGACGTCAAATCGAAAGGCTTGCATCAGGAGAACGGTCTACCCGACGGGAGGCCCTAGCCCCACCACATTTTTCCACTACTACATTACATCTGAAAATGAACATGTTTGCTGAGATTTCACCTACGTGACCACCCTCTCAGAGCCCACTACTGACTTAAGGCCAAGTTCTCATTCTAATAAGCAAAACATAGAAAAAGTTTTTTTCCCCCAATGCGAAGACAAGACATACAGACGGTCTGTTTGGGGATTATGACTGACGATACTTTGAACTTTATTTTAGGTATTCAATTTAAAAAAATGTAATTCGTGTTTATGGTTTTATCAATTGCCTACGAGTCTGAAGTATGCAGAGTGCACGCAATGAAGCCCCTCAGGAGTTACCTGAAATCATAAATGGACAACAACCGTTGATAATACATAAAATGTATGAGAGCTTATGCCTAACCACAATGAAATAACATTAAATTTAACGATATCGTGCTAAATCGAAATTTTGAGTTCTATTTTGGGGAGGTTTTTCACCATTTATAGCCTTACAACAAATACTTAATATTAACGAATATCATATATTACAGGTATTAATTCCCACGAAAAATGCTTACTTTTCGGCGGTGAAAGGTAGAAGTAACTACACTACTGGCCATTAAAATTGCTACACCAAGAAGAAATGCAGATGATAAACGGGTATTCATTCTACAGATCTATTATACTAGAACTGACATGTGATTACATTTTCACGCAGTTTGGGTGCATAGATCCTGAGGAATTAGTACCCAGAACAACCACCTCTGGCCGTAATAGGCCTTGATGCGACTGGGCATTGAATCAGAGACTCAATGGCGTTTACAGTTACAGCTGCCCATGCAGCTTCAACACGATACCACAGTTCATCAGGAGTAGTGACTGGCTTATTGTGGCGAGCCAGTTGCTCGGCCACCATTGACCAGACGTTTTCAATTGGTACGAGATCTGGAGAATGTGTTGGCCAGGGCAGCAGTCGAACATTTTCTGTATCCAGAAAGGCCCGTACAAGACCTGCAACATGCGGTCGTGCATTAACCTGCCGAGATGTATGGTTTTGCAAGGACCGAATGAAGGGTAGAGCCACGGGTCGTATCACATCTAAATTGTAACGTCCACTATTCAAAGTAACGTCAGTGCGAACAAGAGGTGACCGAGACGTGTAACCAATGGCACTCCATATCCTCACGCCGGATGATACGCCAGTATGGCGATGACGAATACACGCTTCCAATGTGCGTTCACCGCGATGTCGCCAAACACGGATTTGACCATCATGATGCTGTAAACAGAACCTGGATTCATCCGAAAAAATGACGTTTTGCCATTCGTGCACCCAGGTTCGTCGTTGAGTACACCATCGCAGGCGCTCCTGTTTGTGATGCAGCGTCAAGGGTAACCGCTGCCACGGTCTCTGAGCTGATAGTCCATGCTGCTGCAAACGTCGTCGAACTGCTCGTGCAGATGGTAGTTGTCTTGAAAACGTCCCCATCTGTTGACTCAGGGATCGAGACGTGGCTGCACGATCCGTTACAACCATCCGGATAAGATGCCTTCATCTCGACTGCTAGTGATTCAAGGCCTTTGAACAGAGCACGGCGTTCCATTATACTCTCCGATTCCATATTCTGCTAACAGTCGTTGGATCTCGACCAACGCGAGCAGCAATATCGCGATACGATAAACCGAAATCGCGATAGCCTACAATCCGACATTTATCAAAGTCGGAAACGTGATGCTACGCATTTCTCCTCCTTACTCGCGGCATCACAACATCGTTTCACCAGGCCGTTCAACTGCTGTTTGTGTATGAGAAATCGGTTGGAAACTTTTCTCATGTCACCACGTTGTAGGTGTCGCCACCGGCGCCAACCTTGTGTGAATGCTCTGAAAAGCTAACCATTTGCATATCAGAGCATATTCTTCCTGTCGGTTAAATTTCGCGTCTGCAGTACGTCATCTTCGTGGTGTAGCAATTTTAATGGCTAGTAGTGTAGGTTGAACAGATTTTATCTTTTGCTGGACGCACTTTTTAAAAACCGTTTCTCGAGAAAATCCTGATCAAAGTTTACGGAAAACATTTATAAGTATTATTAGTCCAGTTTGCATAAAAACTATATTTATGATGTCGCTGAACACTGGTCTGAAGCTAAATTTTGAAAATTCAAAGTGGACAATCCAAAATGGGGCCAAACATTATTTTTTGTGCAATTTTGACCAAAATTTGCAAAGAAAGTGTCGTTAGTTACGTTTAGTCTGTAATTCCAGGAAAGCGTATCAACCCTTCCGCGTACTCGAATTGTTCCTGGAGAGCAATTCCCACATTCTTCTTCACGAGAAAAGCCGATCTGGCTGAACTGGATATTCCGTGTTCGGCAGCCTGCACTCGTTGTTCGTCTACTTATATTTGCGTGAGTACTGCAGTAGCCTTTAAATCATTTTGTGGACGTGTGTCATGGCACAAGTTTCCTACCTGAGACAAGCGCCTCTGGCTGGGAGCATCCCGCGGCGGTCGTGACACTGCTTCGAAGACTGGTCTGTAGAAACATTTGTAAGGCACGGATTATTAAACCTTTTCGCTCCAACATTGGAGACATAATTTTCAAAAATGCTATTTAAAAAATTGAGTTTTCGACCTTTTTGAATGAGAACTTGGGCTTAATATTTGGAGCCTGCGAACACCTTAGATCGTGCCCCCTCCCACGCTCGTGAGTCACAGTATTCGCTTCTAAATATTAATGAAAATATATGAACTGAAACAGAAGAATCTGACCCGTCAGGTATTGTCCTCCATTACCTTCTTATTAAAATAAATATTTCTTAACCGAAGGGTTACGAGCTCCTGAGACTACTTTATGTCTTTGTGTGTTATCTCTATCGCACAGCAGACCAGTATGAGGGCTCCACTTCGCCATAGCCATTCCGGCTTGTTTATCTTGACGGAAAGGTCTACCTATGCTAAAATCGTTCTAAACATCTGGACGTTTTCTATGTTCCCGTGCAAACACCACGCTCATATAAATTTCGGCTACTTCGCTCTTGCATTCTCCCTCTAAGCAACTCAACACCTGCCATACGTGACAATCAGTTGTCCTCGTTGCTACCGTCATTTCAAGTGCTCCCCCTTACAGTACTGGAGTACAAAGTAAACAGTTTATTTCAGGACGCCTTACAGATGGTGTGAAATTCTTCTCTTTAAATTTAGGTGAAGCCTTTAATCATTGCTATTATTATCAGATGTAAGTCAAAAGAAAAATAAATGAGGATACACGAACATGGTCATTACAAATGACTGAGGCGATTTCACAGCTCTACAATAACTTTATTATTTGAGATATTTTCACAATGCTTTGCACACACATACAAAAGCTCAAAAAGTTTTTTAGGCATTCACAAATGTTCGATATGTGCCCCTTTAGTGATTCGGCAGACATCAAGCCGATAATCAAGTTCCTCCCACACTCGGCGCAGCATGTCCCCATCAATGAGTTCGAAAGTATCGTTGATGCGAGCTCGCAGTTCTGGCACGTTTCTTGGTAGAGGAGGTTTAAACACTGAATCTTTCACATAACCCCACAGAAAGAAATCGCATGGGGTTAAGTCGGGAGAGCGTGGAGGCCATGACATGAATTGCTGATCATGATCTCCACCACGACCGATCCATCGGTTTTCCAATCTCCTGTTTAAGAAATGCCGAACATCATGATGGAAGTGCGGTGGAGCACCATCCTGTTGAAAGATGAAGTTGGCGCTGTCGGTCTACAGTTGTGGCATGAGCCAATTTTCCAGCATGTCCAGATACACGTGTCCTGTAACGTTTTTTTCGCAGAAGAAAAAGGGGCCGTAAACTTTAAACCGTGAGATTGCACAAAACACGTTAACTTTTGGTGAATTGCGAATTTGCTGCACGAATGCGTGAGGATTCTCTACCGCCCAGATTCGCACATTGTGTCTGTTCACTTCACCATTAAGAAAAAATGTTGCTTCATCACTGAAAACAAGTTTCGCACTGAACGCATCCTCTTCCATGAGCTGTTGCAACCGCGCCGAAAATTCAAAGCGTTTGACTTTGTCATCGGGTGTCATGGCTTGTAGCAATTGTAAACGGTAAGGCTTCTGCTTTAGCCTTTTCCGTAAGATTTTCCAAACCGTCGGCTGTGGTACGTTTAGCTCCCTGCTTGCTTTATTCGTCGACTTCCACGGGCTACGCCTGAAACTTGCCCGCACGCGTTCAACCGTTTCTTCGCTCACTGCAGGCCGACCCGTTGATTTCCCGTTACAGAGGCATCCAGAAGCTTTAAACTGCGCATACCATCGCCGAATGGAGTTAGCAGTTGGTGGATCTTTGTTGAACTTCGTCCTGAAGTGTCGTTGCACTGTTATGACTGCATTTCAAGCACGACATACACTTTCTCGGCTCCTGTCGCCATTTTGTCTCACTGCGCTCTCGAGCGCTCTGGAGGCAGAAACCTGAAGTGCGACTTCAGCCGAACAAAACTTTATCAATTTTTCCACGTATCTGTAGTGTGTCGTGACCATATGCCAATGAATGGCGCTACAGTGAATTTATGAAATCGCTTCAATCATTTGTAATAGCCCTGTATAAATTTCTACATAACGTAATTGCTGCGTTACATGGTAAGGTATATTTCTAGTCAGCCAGGGTGCAGGTACTCTACCAACCAGCATTTTTCTGCTGGGCTCCTTTTCTGTGGACCTGCAAATCCCTTTTCTTTCCCTCCATGAGCAGTGTGGCTAAAAACTCATGGATAATGAACAGCACGGCAGGCAAACGGATGTTTCACAGCCAGGATCCAAGTCGATTAAAGCTCGCTTTGGAGAAGGCATTGTACTCATCCCAGTGACTTCTCGGAAGACAGGTGGAATAGGAAATAATTCGAACAGATATCTGTTTCCTGCAACTCTGACGGAAGCGACGCTATTCGGTTTTGTTTATTGTGTTTTAGGCTTCCTGGAGAAAGCAAGATGCGTCAGCCTGACGCCATCCACGGTGATGTGAGGACCTCTTCTCCCAAAAGGCGGGAGGTGTTCTTATTGAGCGTTCTGAGAGTATATTGGAGAGTGAGAGGCTAGGAGCTGAATTTGTGGAAATTTTGTAGACAGGGAAACCAGGTTTTGGTGGACTAAAAAGGAAATTGATGACGTACTGTAGCTAGATACAACCTTCTAGGATTGGCATCGGCCAGAATCATTTTAAACCCGATCTTCAGCGGGAGGCCAGACAGCTGCTTAACACTATCTTCATTGCTAGAATTTGGCACACTTTTTACGGTTGGTGGATTGTGGTTTATGGTGCGTATTCTGCTGAGAGCAGGGACAGGACATGAGGTGGAGACCTGCTTAGGGCTAGGATCGTGAGGAAAATACATAGTGCTAAGATTTCGAATATTAAACTCGTTCAGAATTATAACTGAGGTCTTACGGGTCTCAGCGTTGACTGAGGAGTGGCTGCGACAACCATAGGGACCGTACGCAGTTCGCATCTCTACACATCCATTATGGTGAGATTACCTGGTGACACCGGCTGATTAGGCAGGAGTGAAGTTAGGCGTTTCTGTCATTCAAATTCTTCCAGGCTCATCCATGATCAGGCGAGTGGAAGTATCTGCATGTTTGTTTCGTAAGCACATTCAAATGACCTTAGCCAGTAGTAGATATGCAGATAGACTAGCGTGGATAGCTGAATCAAACCAATCTTTGGACTGAAGTCAACAACAACAACGAGTGTAATGCATGAATAGTCAGGAAAAGAAATAAGCAAGACAATAAAACTTGCCGGTAGAGTTTCTGTGAACAAAAACGGTTTTCGCGACTAAGCTTCCGAAATGTTCGAAAACGAAAAAATTACAGTCTATGTACTATGAGTTTGCACCCGTGATGCAAAGCATAAACAGTTAATGCTAACATTTGATGGCTGTGCAGCGAGAAATGGAGAGATATGTGTTGGGATTTCCTGGAAGTGACAAGAAAACTTAGGTATGGACACGGGAAGTGAAATATGAGGGCGGCGTAATTTGGACAATAATGGAAAGGAAATGGAGCTCGGTAGCTCACATAGGGAGGCGACTGGATAGTAGATAATCCAAGAATGATTTTTTTTTGGCTTTCAAGAGGCAAGAAGAAATAGAGATGACGACCTCGTGGAAGGTGATTAAATGAGAGCAGAAGGAATGCGCCGGTATCATGAGTGGGTTTGATTGAACGGAATGAAAGGAAAATTTGGATAATAAATGGCTGATGATGATGATGATGAGGAGGAGGAGGAGGAGGAGGAGGATTATGATGATGAAATACATTACACTTTGTTTTAAGTGACTGCAATAGAGGGGTAATTTGATTTTCTCAATTTCTGTGCTATGGTTATCGTTTAGTTGGAGATAATGCCACTTGTTTCTGCAAATGGGCATTTCGTTTCTAGACTCTTCATCCACATAATTAGTTCTGAATTAAACCATTTGTGTGATTGACTATGCTACATTACCTAAATTACAGCCAGCGTATGTTTCAGACCTGTATCTAGTAGAGAACACACACAATAATTATCACACATCCATGACCAAGGTGAAACTCTAATATGAAATGCCCTCTTCACAAGATGGATTTACAGTTACTTGAATTTCAGAAAACTGACAATATGCTGCACAGAACTGGAATCTTTATACATACAGACTTCCACAAACAAAATACAACTTCTTACCGGAAAGTTCTCACAAACAACCCACTGATTTATCTATCTACGCCACAGGACAATTACTGGAAATAGACAAAAGTAACGTTTGCAGAGTGAATCGGCCAATAATAAAAATGTTTCCGTGTATGTGTCTAACAGAGGTTGCTTTTTAGTAGATTTTCAGCTAATTCCTGTAAGAAACCTAAAACAAAATTAAAACGCAGAGAGCAGGTAAATAATGAAAAAGGTACTCCGAATTATTCTTTCAGACTTTCCACGTGCATTATTTTCTTATAAGTTTACCATTCGCGATAAATACAACTTATTCAACAATTCTGCTCTCTGGTGAGTGGTATTACACCAAAGTAACGAAGTTCAATTTCTTTACGCGAAGCGGTTTAAATTAAAAATATTGGAGTAACATCAAACAGAGGAACAATATGGCCCTGATGGCAATGTTTAAATTTCATTAAATTTGTGTTACTTGACAACCAACGCGCATATGGCGTGCTTGATTTTCACGTGCTGAGAAAATTAACGACATGTAAACTTTTAGAAATGCAGTTGATTGGAAAATAATTACAAATATCCTGGACTATTTGTATATACAAAGTTGTTGTTGTTGTGGTCTTCAGTCCTGAGACTGGTTTGATGCAGCTCTTCATGCTACTCTATCCTGTGCAAGGTTCTTCATCTCCCAGTACCTACTGCAACCTACAGCCTTCTGAATCTGCTTAGTGTATTCATCTCTTGGCCTCCCTCTACGATTTTTACCCTCCACGCTGCCCTCCAATACTAAATTGGTGATCCCTTGATGCCTCAGAACATGTTCTACCAACCGATCCCCTCTTCTGGTCAAGTTGTGCCACAAACCTCTCTTCTCCCCAATCCTATTCAATACTTCCTCATTAGTTATGTGATCTACCCATCTAATCTTCAGCATTCTTCTGTAGCACCACATTTCGAAAGCTTCTAATCTCTTCTTGTCCAAACTATTTATCGTCCATGTTTCACTTCCATACATGGCTACACTCCATACAAATACTTTCAGACATATACAAAGATATACGTACAAAATTATTTTTCCATGCTTTCCGGTTTACCGATAATGGTAGTTGTTTTGGTTGGCAGGAGAGCCAACACCATGTTACTAGAGGAGGCCGAAAGGCACGCGTTTTAGCTCACGCAGGCTGGCGTGAGGTCTGGAACAGGACAAGGAAATTATAATTTAGAAAAACGGTCGTAGCTGGTGGAATACTTAACTTTAATCCGTAAATGAAGAACGTCGGTCTTGCCAGTACATGATTCACAATATCAATGGTAACTGATAATGGCGCCTTGCTAGGTCGTAGCAAATGACGTAGCTGAAGGCTATGTTACACTATCGTCTCGGCAAATGAGAGCGTATTTCGCCAGTGAACCATCGCTAGCAAAGTCGGTTGTACAACTGGGGCGAGTGCTAGGAAGTCTCTCTAGACCTGCCGTGTGGCGGCGCTCGGTCTGCAATCACAGATAGTGGCGACACGCGGGTCCGACGTATACTACCGGACCGCGGCCGATTTAAAGGCTACCACCTAGCAAGTGTGGCGTCTGGTGGTGACACCGTAGTAGTGATATAAAAGTAACAGAAAAATCAGTAATCGCAAAAGTATTTCCAATATCCTGAGGCCAGTTTCGCAGGAAAAACAGACTTGAGGCTTTTTAAATACTGTGAATCTTTTAATGCCACGTTAGCTGCATTTTTCACCGCAATGTCTTGCTTCATTTGAGTCCAGAACTTGTTGAGAGTCTTAATGCAGTTCACAGAGAAAATTCGACTCAAAACTTTCTGTTTAACTTCCATCAGTGATTCGAACAGTAGCTAGACGAGGCTGCAGCCTATTCGCAGCGTTGAGGGGGTTGGGTTGGGTTGTTTGGTGAAGACACCAAACTGCGAGGTCATAGGTCTCATCGGATTACCCAAGGACGGGGAAGGAAGTCGTCCGTGCCGTTTCAAAGGACCCATCCCAGCATTTGCCTGGAGCGATTTAGGGAAATCACGGAAAACCTAAATGAGGATGGCCGGACGCGGGATTGAACCGTCGTCCTCCCGAATGCGAGTCCAGTGTGCTAATCACTGCGGCACCTCCCTTGGTCGTTGATACGACTTTGAGGTATTACGCTATTACATGACAGCGCACTATTATGTTATCCGCTCGAATGGTTCGAACTATAAAAGCATGTGACATCATTTAGCTCCATAGCCAAAAGTGATACGCTGCTACATATATGTCATCTGTGCTGAAATGGTACTGCTAAGTGAACATTTTTAGGCGGTTGAGAATCAGTTAAAGGGAATAAATACTAGATGTGAGGAATACGGAAGGAAGATAAATATTAAGGAGACGAAGGCAATGGTTGTTACAAGGCAACCAAGGAACATTAAAGTCAACTTTTGTTAAGAGTTAATGAAACTGATTTGCAAATTCAGGTACCTGGGATGCAAAGGAATCAGTAACACGAATGTAATCAAGAAATGTTTTACAGAGGGAGGTGCATTTTCTGTTGTTCGTTACACAAACAACTAACCAAAATGTAAGTTAAATGTTTTGCGTAGAGTGTTACCCCATATGGGGCCGGACTACGGGCAGTATAGCGCGAAGAGAAGAACAGTTTAGAGTTTTTTGAGATGTCAGTCTGGAGAACAATGCAATATGTGAAACGGCCAGATGAAATAGGGACTGAGGTTGTACTGAGGGGGGTGAATGACAAAAGGAAATACTGGAAACAATTAACCCTTTCAGACCGAATTACTTCTGGTGGAAGGTAAAATTTGTATGTTCTAATAATCTTAGGTGATTTTTTAACGATTTTTGGTGCAAGATCTTCACACACATATGTACCCGTTTTCAAAACATACGTTGTACATTTGGCTCCTTTTTGAAGACTAAAACAATTAGTTTTGAAATAATCACTGTTTTAACAAATAAACTGATCATTCAATGAAAAATAACTAACAATATTCAGTTACACAGTGGAGTATAACTAACCAATTGCTTCCGTGAATTCTGGTGGCCACAAGGTTCTGCGTACTGCTACATTCACTTGTTGATATTTTTATAGTTATGCCCAACAGGTGCCAACATTTGTACACGGTGAGAAGATTGAATATTCATAAATGTATGTACGACGTTTCCGTGGGGGAAAAATATTTCTGTTGCAGCTAATACGCAGGAAACATTAAGGGAACACAGTTGTGGCCAGAGTATCAAGAGGAGGAAAGAAATTGGCTAGAACACTCAATGAGAACAGTCCGAAAAATAAAGGATGCCCTTGGTGACTGGAAAGAGGACTAGAGGAAGACTACCAGCTAATTAAAGACTTCAGGATAAATGCATTATTCGCAGCTACGGAAAAGACAGAAGAACGCTGATCTTGCAGTGACGGATCTGTTAAGTGAACAAAATATACCCTCTTCAATACCATATTTATCATCATCATCATCATCTTCACCTTCATCCTCATCATCATTGTTCTCGAACGAGCGACTAACTGCTTGTCTGCTGACAAACTGGATTAAACCAGTTTCTGTAAGGAACTTTTATCCGAATAGGCGTTACATCCTGCATAAAAGTTTTATAAAGAGTATTCCTCGGCTTTAGTCCCTTGCTTAGATTACAATTATCGCAGGTCTCCCTCAGCGAAAAGTCCCAAGCACCGGAAAATACGAAGAGTAAACGAATGGATCCGCAAACCAAAAGACCAATAACCTTAGTCCGTTTGGTGTAAAATTTTGAGGTCATTCTAAGCTCGAATATAGTAAATTCCCTTGAGAGAGAAGGACAGCCATTCACAAATTAACACGCATTTAGGAAGCATCGCCTGCGCGAAAGTCAGCGTATACTTTTGTCGCACGATATCTTGTGGACCATGGATGATGTCCAACAGGCAGAATCCAAGTTCCTAGATTTTCTGTAAGCGTTTAACACACTGCCACATTGGAGACTGTTAGCGATGGTCCCATTGTACAAAATAGCCTCTCATGATGAGAGCCTACGTTTCAAATAGTAGAACGTAGTACATTGTTCAGGACGACGAGCTTTCATCGGAGATGAAACTATGGCCAGGAGTGCCCCAAGGAAGTGGGGTAGAACTTGCAACTGTTCTCTCGATAAACTATGTGACGGATAAGGTGAGGAGCATTCTGCTACTGTAACTGACCGCAATGCAGCGTTCGGGGAATTTTCGTCGTTAGGTGACTGTAACAAGATACAGAATGTCTTGTACAGAGTGCCTACTTTGTGTGACGAATTGGAACTCATTCTAAATGTGGAAAAAATTAAGTTAGTTAAAATTTGTAGGAAAAACAATCCGGATATGTTTGAATATGGTCGGTGAGCTTTTTGTCAATGTCACATCGATTAAACATATCGTCGTAAGGTGGCAAAGTGACATGAAATGGAAGGAGCATATAAGGCCGGTAATAGGGAAGACGAATGGTCGATTTCGGTTTTTATGGAGCATTCTAGGAAGCAGCAGCTCGTCTCCAAAGGAAACTGCGTGCATAAAACTTGTGCGATATGCAGAAGAGAAAATGGAAACCGTCCAGTTGATGAAGCTATCTGCCCTTCATTGTCACGAACAATGGCGCCTGCCAAAACACGTGACCAGGATCAACCTGTCACGCCATGCTGCACGTAAAATGAGTGGTGCACATTGGCCGCAGTAACTTTTTTAAGGTACTCCTGATTTGCAGACATGAGCGCATTTTACTTTATTACCAGTTTTGCTATTTCACTTATGTGAAGTGAACATACCAGCGCTGCAGTAGATGGGGAGAAAAGAGCGCTGGCTAGCAGAGGCGGTTGGCCAACTTCTGCTTTCAGAGCCAGTGGGCTGAGGTGCCGATGCAGAAATCGCTCGTGACGTCAGCATAGAGATACGCGGGGAAAGTACATTCATTCTGGTGTGAATCAAGTAATTGTTATCAATATATACACGACTGGCCATTAAAATTGCTACACCACGAAGATGACGGGCTACAGACGCGAAATTTAACCGACAGGAAGAAGATATTGTGATATGCAAATGATTAGCTTTTCAGAGCATTCACACAACGTTGGCGCCGGTGGCGGCACCTACAAAGTGCTGACATGAGGAAAGTTTCCAAACGATTTCTGATACACAAACAGCAGTTGACCTGCGTTGCCTGGTGAAACGTTCTTGTGTTGCCTCGTGTAAGGAGGAGAAATGCGTACCATCACGTTTCCGCCTTTGGTAAAGGTCGGATTGTAGCCTATCGCGATTGCGGTTTATCGTATCGCGACATTGCTGTTCGCGTTGGTAGAGATGCAATGACTGTTAGCAGAAAATGGAATCGGTGGGTTCAGGAAGGTTATACGGAACGCCGTGCTGGATCCCAACGGCCTCGTATCACTAGACGTCGAGATGACAGGCATCTTATCCGCATGGCTGTAAAGGATCGTGCAGCCACGTCTCGATCCCTGGGTCAACAGATGGGAACGTTTGCAAGACGACAACCACCTGCACGAACAGTTCGACGACGTTTGCAGCAGCATGGACTATCAGCTCGGAGACCACGGCTGCGGTTACCTTTGATGCTGCGTCACAGACAGGAGCGCCTGCGATGGTGTACTCAACGACGAACCTGGATGCACGAATGGCAAAACGTCATTTTTTCGGATGAATCCAGGTTCTGTTTACAGCATCATGATGGTCGCATCCGTGTCTGGCGACGTCACGGTGAACACACATTGGAAGCGTGTATTCGTCATCGCCATACTGGCGTATCACCCGTCGTGATGGTATGGGGTGCCATTGGTTACACGTCTCGGTCACCTCTTGTTCGCATTGACGGCACTTTGAACAGTGGACGTTACATTTCAGAAGTGTTTCGACCTGTGGCTCTTCATTCTATCCCTGCGAAACCCTACATTTCAGCTGGATAATGCACTACCGCATGTTGCAGGACCTGTACGGCCCTTCCTGGATACAGAAAACGTTCGACTGCTGCCCTGGCCAGCACATTCTCCAGAACTCTTACCAATTGAAAACGTCTAGTCAATGGTGGCCGAGCAACTGGCTCGTCACTATACGCCAGTCACTTCTCATGATGAACTGTGGTATCGTGTTGAAGCTGCATGGGCAGCTGTACCTGTACACTCCATCCAAGCTCTGTTTGACTCAATACCCAGGCGTATCAAGGCCGTTATCATGGCCAGAGGTGGTTGTACTGGGTACTGGTTTCTCAGGATCTATGCACCCAAATTGCATTAAAATGTAATCACATGTCTGTTCTAGTATAATATATCTGTCCAATGAATACCCGTTTATCATCTGCATTTCTTCTTGGTGTAGCAATTGTAATGGCCAGTAGTGTATTTGCATTCAAAAGTTGCCTTTTGCCACTCACACATTAGGAGGAGACTACAGGTCGTAAATGCTATTCTTCAATAATCTTACAATGCCCGGAAACGTTGATATTAATAAATAAATGAATACCTTTGGAAAGCCGAAGATATATGATTCTATACGAACTATACCGACCGTAAGCTAAAGGTGCATACTGTGCGCCATAGTCGGCAGTCGACTATAAGATGCCTTTCGCTCTCGCCATGTTGTGGACCATGCCTTCGTACCGACAATAGTCAGCTAATAATCAGTGAGAACAAGTTCATTTTATGGTGCTTTTTAAAGAACGCACCGTAATGGCATCCCCTGTAAAAATTATTTGCACAAAAAAGTTGTTACCGCTTCCTTACGTGAAACATAGACAGTAGTATTGCACTTTCCCCTGCAAGGGGACATAAAACTAAGAGAGCATCTCCACATAGCAGGTAGGAAAAACTCCTACTCGGAGGCTTACTAAGTCAGTTAAAGGACGGACAGGCTTGATTACCGCAACACTCCGGTGGGGAAGCGTGGCCAATTATACTGTACGCTCCTTGTACCACAATGTACGGACCCACCGGCTAAACTGAGATTTTTATGGTGGTTTAGCACGAGTGGTGGTTCTCGCAACTTGGTAGCGTCGATTCAGAACTTCCTACAGTCAACGCTTTCGCCGGCCGCGGTGGCCGTGCGGTTCTGGCGCGGCAGTCCGGAACCGCGGGACTGCTACGGTCGCAGGTTCGAATCCTGCCTCGGGCATGGGTGTGTGTGATGTCCTTAGGTTGGTTAGGTTTAAGTAGTTCTAAGTTCTAGGGGACTTATGACCTAAGATGCTGAGTCCCATAGTGCTCAGAGCCATTTGAACCATTTTTTTTTTTTTTTCAACGCTTTCCTTGGCTACTTCCACATACGACTATTCTTCACTTCGAGTTCGTTAGCGAGCGTTATTGGAAAGTTAGTATGTTTGGTTTGACGGATATTCATGGTAACACCTTATTGACTATCTGCACGGTTCACTCCTGTGGCTGCATTTCATTTGAGAGCTTTCTTATCAGCGCTTACGATATTCACATCTTTCTGTATTTGTGCCTCTTCCCACACATTCTGCATGTTGGTATACGGATTAGAGATATGGATGTAAATTGCTACATCTTCACACACACTCCGCAAGCTACCATACGGCGCATGGCGGCGGTTACCTTGTACGACAGCTAGTCAATACCTCTTCTGTTCCACTCACAAATAGGTCGAGGGATAAACGGCTGTCTATATACAGTAGTAGGGAATAAATATGTAAACCCAGTGAGAGATGCATACTTGAATATAAATGCAGTTGATCGCCAAGCCTGCAGGTTGCACTGTATGTCTGACCATGAACGGTACCTCTGCAGTGTCCTCGGTGCAAGTGTTCGTCACGGATAGAATGCTGTTCTGTCTAATTATGAGTGTATTATGTCGGAAGTAAGTGAATTCGAACGTGGACGAACTGTTGGCGTCCATATGGCGGATGCTCCCGTAACCACTGTAACTGATGTGTTTGGTATTTCTAGAAGCGCCGCATCGAATATTTCCAGCTCATACTGGGAGAGCGGAAAAACATTATCCGCTAACAGGCAGCGACGACGAAACTTCAAGTTGTGTAATCGTGACAGACGGCCACTTTAGAGCCGGCTGCCGTGGCCGAGCGGTTCTAGGCGCTTCAGTCCGAAACCGCGCTACTGCAACGGTTGCAGGTTCGAATCCTGCCTCGGGAATGTATGTGTTGTGATGTCCTTTGGTTAGTTAGGTTTAAGTAGTCCTAAGTCTAGGGGACTGATGGCCTCAGATGCTGTCCCATAGGGCTTAGAGCCATTTGAACCATTTTTGAAGTCACTTTATAAGGAAAAGTAAGAGGATGACAGCTGCAAAAGTCACTGCGGAACTGAACGTCATTCTCGCGAACTCAGTCAGCACCAAAACAACACTCCCAGTGTGAAAAATGGTTGGGGTTTGGTGATGATTTGGGCAGCTATATCGTGGGATTCCATGGGCGCCATGGTTCCTCTGCAAGGTCGCGTTGTTTGCAAGGATCATGTCACAATGTTGGCTGATCATGTTTGTTCCCCACTGGTGATGCTGTGTACCAAGGCGACAGGACCGTAGTTCACTCAGCTCACCTCTCCCAGGTTTGGTTTTGTGAGCAAGAGGAGTTTTCGCATTTCTCCTGACCATCAGAGTCACCAAATCTCAATATTATTGTGCCTTTGTGGTCAAGTTGGTGAGAATGGTTCGTGATTGCTATCGCCCTCCATCATCGTTACCTTATATTGCCGCTACTTTGCAGACAGGATGGTATAAGATTCTTTGAAAGCCATACAGGAAACGTATTTATTCATTCTGAAACCACTGGAAGCTATTTTGAAAGCCTACACCACATCACGCATCGTAATGTGTTGCGTTTTTTTGTGTTTCCGTCTTTTTGTCCACCTCCTGTACCTCCTTTCGACCCCTAATTTCTCTTACGCGGTTCTTACGCAAGGTGTAAGTTGGTGGAACTAGGATAGTTCTGTCGCAAATGCCTGCACACATATTGCTCGAACCTATCGGCAATACCACTAGAAACACGTCTCTGAATTAATTCGATGTGTTCCTTTAAAATGAACTGACGGGAATCCCTAACACTCGAGTAGTGCCCATAAATGGGTCGCATAAGTTTTATGCACGCAGTCTCCTTTACAAGTTAGGTACACTTTCCTAGAATGCTCACAATAAACCGAAATCGCTACCCTGTGATACAGCACACTGATCTGTAGTTGTAGCATTTCCACTTGTATTTTTATTGGTAAGCATTTCTGTACGCCCTAAATATCCGGTCTGCAACTGTAAGGCTCTTAACTTACTTCTCCCAAAGTAAGTGCTTTTTTTCTTTTCAGTAAAGTTTAACTCTGTACCTCGAAAACTATATTTTAGAGAGAAGTGGAAACCATCTACTCCCGCATTTACTTGCTGATCACTGGAAAAGTTCTGCTGTCACCTCTGTGAAGATGGTTAGTGTTTCTATCGTGGAAAGACAGGATGCGTGCCTGGGATCTTGTCCAAGCATCTGGGTGTGATCTCCCATTAACATGGTCCCATCTCGGATACAACGTACAGAAAAATTTGAAGGATAGCAGTTTAGTTTAGGAGGGAGGGGGGAAAGTGCCACTGTAAGCAGCGGAGGGGAAAAAAAAGAAAATGCCTCTGTGACAGTGTGGGCGAGTGATAGAGCTGTTGGCGGATTTACACAGCTAACGACGACACTTCACGCAAGGATGCAATTCTTGTTATCCGTTGGGAGCTCACCGCCATTGTTGGGCACCGACAATGCCTACTCGTCCAGTCGCAGTAGTATCAATTCTGTAACATGCCATTACCGTCATCAGAGTTTTCAACTTAATTATAATATCAACTGCTCAGTGAAAACTGTCGTGTGAGTTTAGTCTGTGATTCACATGTTGTCATCTTTCCTACGGCAGCATGTTGTTTGGCTGTTTTGGTTGCAGCTGGCAGGAAAAGTCAGAGAAGTGATGCAGGTGTTTATCGATCTAGTGCTGTGTGTGATGTCGGTTTGAAGTACCCGTAAGTTTTGAGTTTTTCCTTCTAAAGAATGTCTTTGGCCTGTTACCCCACCATCTATGATAGGAATCGTGATTTTCAAGGTTTAGAGTTCCTGTACAGTAGTGCAGTGAATTTCTCGAAAACCTCTCGAGGTGGAATTCATTTTGCGTGTCCACGGTACGGATTTTAATATAAGGAGTCCCCTTGACAGCGAGGTCGGGAAAGGCTAATGATTTGTACAGCATTCGACGCCTCGCATGTTGTCTACCATTCAGCCGCAGTATTGGCTGCAAATGGGAGCAGGGGCCGCTACTGGAGGTATACAATGCTGGGCATAGCATGAGGCTACGGAGCGTAGCTGAGCTATTTAGTTGCCGAGTAACTCACAACAGTGCTACAGTGCTAGCGGTGTTGATACAAACCACAGCAATGGCAACTATAAACAAAGCAAATATTTCATTTTGTCTACAACAACAATTGCCAAAGTTGACATTTCCTCAGAAAGGAACCGAAGAAATTTTGTAAAGTGAGAAAAAGTGGCAGATGAAACACTAGCGTTTCTGCAAGATAAATCAGTGGAATGTTTGGTGTCGTATACGCTCTGCTGTGAGAACAATGTATATGAGGAGTACAATGATGGCGGTATGTGCTTAACAAGTAAAATGACACTGAAACAGATATCAAGCCATGTAGTTCATTATTCTTGTCGGACAGGAAGCCACAAAACCCGTCCCCAGTGAAACGTATTAAAGGACAATCGTTGTCCAAGGAGCGTGTACTAAACATAATTACGTACATGGAAGATCATCCGCAGCATAGAAAAAAAAAACAGTTATGAACAGATTTCGAATAAACCTGCAGCAATGTGACGGTCTAGTGCATAAGAAAAACTACGGATACTGAAGGGAGAACAAGTCGCTTTTGTTGTAGAAACTAGTGTTTGCTTCCTTCAAGGATGCTCGATACAATTTACAGGATTTGCATGACAGTGGCCTACTACGTTATGTACATCAAAATGCACGCGACATAGATTACAGTGATTTTATGAAAAGCAGTGGATGGTTGCACAACTTCAACCAGTGCTACAGAACTAGACGCCGTAAGATAACGAAATTTCAGGGGAGGTAAACTCGTCTGATCCTTCAGTGCGTAATTTGTTTTGAGCTCCAACCAATCGGGATTTGAAGAGGAAATGCATATCAAAGGAACCCTGGAAAATAGAGGTGCAAAGTGCGTTGTATCAAGATTAACGTTCAAAGGGTACAGTCCCGCCCGACATTGAAAATAGGTACAACATACTTCATTATTCTTGTCTGAACAACATATTTTTTTCTAATAAAAACTCAGTTTCAATTAATACAGCGAAGCCGGATACCAGTGTGGGAAAGAATGACAATTTATTTATTTAATTGATCACATGTGCACTCCCACAAAATAAATCCCTACATCCAGTTTGGTGAGATCTGTGAAATGAATGAATGTATGGTCGTCTGCTAACCGCAGATAGTGAATGTGAGTATATGATCATCATTGAGACGATCCTTTGGCCACCTTTGGTGGAACCAAATAGATGAAACTTACCGGAGCTTTGAGCGCCTGAAATGTGGCTGACCAATACCGTAGCATGGTCTTCCCCCACCTCGACAGCGGTGCGATATGACCTGAAGAACGGTCATGTTTCAGCACTCTGCCGCTGGATCTCGTGCTATTAAGACCTGTCTTAGTTGTGCTCCGTAAAGACAAAAGAGTGGAGACATGGTATGCATGTGGAATATTTAAGAGTAGTTTGAAATAATAATTTCTCTATTTCAGGAACTTTTGTGGGGAGAATTAAATGTCAGGCAGGTAATATTAATGGGATTGTAGTAATCTTCGGAAGTGACCAACGGTCACAATGAAACCACGTGTAGCAATAAGTTGAAATACTTCCGTGTGCTTAATTTAAGCTGAATTACTAGCGTGTGTACGATAAGTTGAAATATTTAAGAAATGGCGTGTGCAGGACTTGAAATTAGAGACGAGTACTTCCACGTGGTGAGTACTGTGTGAGTCTCAATCTGTGTATGAGACAAAGGATAAAGAGAAGTACTCGTCCATGGTATCAGTTGAGGACACGCGTGTGTGATGAATATGTTCTTAATATTACTTTGCATGATATGAATCCGTGTGACGCTAGATTCAAACTCTGAGAGAGAAGCAAGGTGAGTCGGCCGTCTATCCAGCAACGCAACTTGGCTTGCATTGCACAGGAAGACGTGCATATATCTCCAGAGTTCATAGTAGGAAAGTAGAATTACGAAGTAGGACAGTGTCGTGTGAAACTGGGATAAATATTAATTGAAGTGGGAAAGCTGAAAGTGATAATGTTGTGACTATTCCCTGTGTAGTATTTCATATTGTAGTGTGGTGTGTGTGTCATGTAATTTGGGTATGTGTGGTTTGCATGGGAGAGTAGCAAGGTAGTTTCAAAAGATTAGTGGGTTATGCTTGTTCCTTCTGTACCGCTCGGTCTGGAGGAAAGTTTCGTGATGATGATTGTGAGAGTCGAAGTGTGAGATATAATAAAAGATCCACCATCCTATCCAGAAAGTGCACTGTAGCGTTGAATAATTACGAGACCATAAGGTAGAGAATCACCAATGTTAAGCCATGCCCACTGGGCGGAATTTCTCATGTGTTATTGTTGTAGGTTATAGAATTTGTGTGTTTAGGTTATAGAATTTATCGGAATAAGTAAGTTAGTGAAAAGAAAAAGATTGGTGGACTTTTTCTTCGAATTGTATGTTGTCATGATGTCTCGAATTTATAATGTGTGCGCCATTCATATTCAGCGCGGTGGCCACGTGTTGATAAAAGCCGTTAAATAAAAGACAAAAAGAAAATGTGGTATTGCCAGTGCTTAGTGAACAGTCAGAGTTCTGTAAATTACTGATAGTCAGATATGCGTTTCCGTTGCGTATTATTCATACAGGAGGATAATTTGTAACTTAATTGTGAGTACTAGAGTTCATGTTACTCGATAAATAAGAATGAATCCACTCGCTTGGCAGACCACTTATCTTGCAGGCCTGACTGCTTGATGCCACAGTATGAGCAAGGCATGTGGGTGCCTCTCAACGTATGCCTTAACGTATTCGTATTCAATTATGCTGATTGTTAATCTCGACGGTAAATTGGGTGGATAGTTATTTATTGTGCTGCGAGAAGTTGGAAGTGCTCTACCTCGTATTATTCTTCCTTGTGTGGGTGATTTTGCAAGGAAAGTAGGGAATATTTACGTCACAGCAAGCAAGAGTGGGAAAATGAGTCCAAGAGAACTACGAACTACAAAGCACTGCTTTTGGACAATAACTGGTCAAAATAACTTGATTTTGCTTGATTCCTGGTCTTTGTATAAAAATCTTATTCCTGTAGCCCAAACTATCCTCCTGAACAGTGTGTGACACTGCAATTCAAACCCCCTGCAACCATTGGACAAATTCAGCATCTGGATGTTTGTGTTTTCCGTACCTATAAACATATTATCGCACTATCTGCAGCTACGCCTAACAAGATAGCCACTTTCACCATAAGCTCCACGACAGACTGTTTTTACTTCGGTTGCATGCCATCGCATTCCACCAGTTCTCGTCACTCATTACACCAATATGATTCTGAATGCGTTCTTTAAGAGTGGATAACTAGCTGAACGTTCTGCACGGTTTCTAACTCCCAAGAAATTCGCCTTCGATCTTAATGGTGCGAATCGTTTTGATCGCTGTGGCGTGCTATTTTTCATTCTTCGTTCATAGTGCAAGATAATAGTTCGTTTCGAACGTTTCTTGAATGTCGACGATATCCATTTAGTGAAGTGTAAAACATATATCCCATAGAAGTTTGATCTCTGCACCTCCTGGACACTCATTTTCTGTCACCCTCCTGATGCACATTTTGAGTCATTAGCAACTAATATTTTTCTTGGCATAACTGTTAATATAACACTGTCAAATGAATCTTACTAAAGACTGAACTTGTGAGCTCGCACTCAAGGGGTTCCTTACCAATGGTAACCAAAATTATCTAATTCACTTCGTGGTCTGACGGTTTTTATGTTTCACATCATATGCAATGACTTATTAAAATACAATGATGCTATTGAATCATTTATAACTCAGTTCTGTGGATTGTACAATTGTTGTTGAAGATGTTATGTTCTGTGAATAGCTTTTTATTTTGTTGCCACGTACGTCAAGTTCCGATGTGGTATGTTGATTATGCACCTATAACTGTTCATACGAATCCATGGATTTCTTATGTAATATGACAATCAAAAATTTAAGTAATCTCAGTTAAGAGAATGTTATTTACTGCTTTTTATCAAGGGTTTTTAAATTAAAAAATATTTTAATTCATAGAGGTATATTCCGTCTTTGTAACCAAATGAAATGTACTTTCCTCTTTGTTATATGCGTTCCACTTCTTTTACTTGTGAAGCAGATTCAGTAGCCTGAACACATATTTGTTTTATGAATATAATAAACGTATTACGCAGTAGTTAAGAGTATGTTACTACGTTACGTTTTCTCTTGCTATTTTCTAATTTTTCAGGTTAGAAACAACTTTCGCAGCACAAGTTTCGCGAGGTTAAGTTATCCTTTGGTATTATTTACGATTTTCAGAGTTGTTAATTCATGTGTGTCGTTCTGGAGACGTATTTTCTCGGTCCCTATATTCCAGATGGCCGATTCCCTCCGCTTTTTCGATTACATTTATTGCAGCACGTCACTTCCAGTTTCCTCTGTGTACTGAATGTGCGTGTTTACATTGCCACTGTGTGTTCATCCTTCGTCTTGTTTGCTTTAAGGAACGACGGTAAACGGAAAAAATGAGAAATTTTCAATGTATTTCGTTTTATAATCTGCTGTTTCTGACGTCACTGAATGTTTCTGCACATTGGTTCGGCAATATTATGAGTAAACATCCATTTTGATTAGCTTCAGTCAATTTTATATCAAAATGTACTTTCTTCAATAATTTACATCTCTCGTGCAAACGTTTCCAGTCCGCAATAGCACGCAGTGCTTGCCAGAAAATCCTTTAAAATAACAAAGCGCAGCATCTCTGGGAGTGTTATAGCTTCCACTGCTGTTGGAAAATTTATAAATTTTGATCCGTGCTTTTTCTTTGTTGTGAAAATATTATGTTTCGGAACGCTAACCTGTGTAAACCAGCTCGTGTTTTTTTAAGTCTTCCGGCTGTAATATGTTTAACATTCATGGCAAAAGAAATGTGTTGTACTGGTGGTAGAAGGATAAATATGTTTCAAAAAATATACATAATCGTAGGAAGACAGGACGTAAACAGGGGCATTAAAAATAAATCTGGAAAGAAACTGAGTTACAGTGCTTATAGCCCATGTGGTAAACAAAGCCTGGAATAGGAAGGTTATTGTTCGCATTGGGCGTGCAGAATTGGAATAGCTGTAGCAAGACAGAAAAAAAACCGGTAGCATGTCTTTCGTTTAATTAGTTATCAGCAATTAATTAATATGTTTCATGTGTTTTCAATAATGCTAAATCTTACCCTCTATTCACGAGTAAAACGTTGTTTAATTTCAGGCCAAAAAGAGCGATTTAGAATGTTCACTATTCTAAAATACAATTGGTGTTATTAACTAGCACTCCAGTTTTTTCCCTATCTCCTCCTTTTCCTCTCCCAGAGTCATCAGCTACATCACTACCAGCATTCTAATAAACGTTTAGAAAACTTCCTCTGGTTTCCTTAGGTCTCAAAGATATTGCACTTCAGCCTAGTTCCCTGTTCCATCTGGAGATAAATGAATAGTAGAATCACAATGAGCTCTTGCGAAAGAACTAGGTCTAGTTCTGCCAAAACGTACCGTCAGAAACCAAAGCTACAGTGTAAGTTTTGACATCATCTCCATAGAAATCATCACCGATACATCAGCTCCAGAGCTGCAACATCAGTAATCACCATCACCTCCTCCACTATCGACAGCAATCAAGAAGTCCATCGTCAGTTTCATCATGAAAGCTTTACGTATCGTTGTAACCTTCGTCGCCAGCCACACAGCCATCGATAACAAATTAAGCTTGAGACTTAGTTTCATGTGCGACAGATCATTTGCACGGAATGTAAATGATGTAGGAGTACATGCTACGTAAAAATTATTTGTTTGTGTGTGTGACTACATGCTGGCCATTTACACACATGAAACAGTAGAGTGGCTTAAATTTGATAAATATGAGGCTATTAGTCTTAGACACTAATAATCTTCCTAGTGCAACGTACTTAAATTTAATGGAAGATTTGAGAAATAACATCCAAAATTTGTTTTATTTTCTATCAGACTTTTGTTTATATTCGATAACGGGTCCACATTGAAGATCTTTCTGAATAAATGGCAGCTTTAGGAATGAATAATGACCGTCATTGTATTTTCTTGAAGTGTTGTAGCTGTGAACGTCACTGTTATCTTCAAATTGTGATGGACTGCTGATAATGATTTCATCAACGAATATAAATACTCATTTTGAAGACGCAATTAGAATGCCTATCTCTTGAAGCGGAATGCACTAGGCTATAGATGGTAAACACTACACATTAACATCACTGACCTCTTCCGTTCAATAGACAGTTCCTTTGTAAATGATGCGAATAACTCCACAATAATATAGACAATGTTATGAATATGCGTAATATTTTTAGATGTTTATGTGCTATTTTTCGTCTGTAACGGGCATTCAAAGAGTAAAACATAGGTGTTTGTCAAGCTCTTCCAGTTCAAAATTATGTCAGTACCTACACCAAAAAAATTTGAACATTCTGCCCTATTCTCTGACTCCAGATGGTGTACTACTTAATTCTTAGTGTTATTCTTCATTTGTAAACAAGTTTCAATGAATATATTGTTGAAAACTATTAGACCAACAGTTGACACCTATCACAACCCATTAGTAATTCCTCCCCACACGCTAAGATATTCTCTCTTTCTGGCATCGCTTGAATTATTCTGTATTATTCTGAATTAGTTTGGCACAATTTTTGTTATGTGTGACTGAAAGCATTTGATTAATTCCAGAAGAGCTTATGCTTTGGTAAGAATATACACTGTCGGAAAACAAATCGCAGCAGCAAAAAATAATTTGTGTAGTAATGAAATTTCTGTCCGCCACTCGTAGTCTCGCGGTAGCGTTCTCGCTTCCCGAGCACGGGGTCCCTGGTTCGATTCCCGGTGGGATCAGGGATTCTCACCTGCCCCGAGATGACTGGGTGTTATTGTGTCGTCTTCATCATCATCTTTCATACCTATTACGGTCGGAGGAAGGCAACGGCAAACCACCTCCATTAGGACATTTCCTCGTACGGCGGCGTGGGACTCCCGCATCGTTCCCCTACGCTCTGTCCAGAAGCATGGGACTTCATTTCGAATGAAATTTCACAAATATGTTTGTCTCGGTAACATACAATAGTCATTAACATTGCGAGTTCACAGTTTAATGTAAACTCGAGACAAGTCATTGGAAACATGAAATACTAGTACATAAATAACTCGTGTAATAGCCAGTACGTTGAATGCAAGCATGCAAATCAATTATTATGTTTTGCAGGTGCCAGGTGTCAGATTGTGGGATGTAGTTCCATGTCTGTTGTACCTGGTCGATCAATACAGGAATGGTTAATGCTGATTGTGGATGGCGATGGAGTCGTCGTCCGATGTTGCCCAATATGTGCCTGATTGAAGGCAGATCTGGTGATCGAGCAGACCAAGCCAAGATGTCGACACTCTGTAGAGTACGTTGTGTTATAAGAGCGATATATGGACGCGCGTTATCCTGTTGCAAAACACTCCTCGGAACGCTATTCATGACAGCAAGACAAGGCGAACCACCAGATTGCAGAGTGCGTGACATAACCAAGAGAGCCGGCCGTGGTGGGCGAGCGGTTCTAGGCGCTTCAGTCTGGCACCGCGCCACCGCTATGGGCGCAGGTTCGAATCCTGCCTCGGGCATCGATGTGTGTGATGTCCTTAGGTTAGTGAGGTTTAAGTAGTTCTAAGTTCTAACGTTGATGGAAACCCAGTTCTAAGCAAAGAAGGGAATGCAGAAAGGTGGAAGGAGTATATAGAGGGTTTATACAAGGGCGATGTACTTGAGGACAATATTATGGAAATGGAAGAGGATGTAGATGAAGATGAAATGGGAGATACGATACTGCGTGAAGAGTTTGACAGAGCACTGAAAGAGCCGAGTCGAAACAAGGCCCCGGGAGTAGACAACATTCCATTGGAACTACTGACGGCCTTGGGAGAGCCAGTCCTGACAAAACTCTATCATCTGGTGAGCAAGATGTATGAGACAGGCGAAATACCCTCAGACTTCAAGAAGAATATAATAATTCCAATCCCAAAGAAAGCAGGTGTTGACAGATGTGAAAATTACCGAACTATCAGTTTAATAAGTCACAGCTGCAAAATACTAACGCGAATTCTTTACAGCCGAATGGAAAAACTGGTAGAAGCCAACCTCGGCGAAGATCAGTTTGGATTCCGCAGAAATATTGGAACACGTGAGGCAATACTGACCCTACGACTTATCTTAGAAAATAGATTAAGGTAAGGCAAACCTACGTTTCTAGCATTTGTAGACTTAGAGAAAGCTTTTGACAAAGTTGACTGGAAAACTCTCTTTCAAATTCTAAAAGTGGCAGGGGTAAAATACAGGGAGCGAAAGGCTATTTACAATTTGTACAGAAACCAGATGGCAGTTACAAGAGTCGAGGGACATGAAAGGGAAGCAGTGGCGGGAAGGGAGTGAGACAGGGTTGTAGCCTCTCCCCGATGCTAGTCAATCTGTATATTGAGAAAGCAGTAAAGGAAACAAAAGAAAAATTCGGAGTAGGTATTAAAATCCAGGGACAAGAAATAATAACTTTGAGGTTCGCCGATGACATTGTAATTCTGTCAGAGACAGCAAAGGACTTGGAAGAGCAGTTGAATGGAATGGACCGTGTCTTGAAAGGAGGATGTAAGATGAACATCAACAAAAGCAAAACGAGGATAATGGAATGTAGTCGAATTAAGTAAAGCTGAGGGAATTAGATTAGGAAATGAGACACTCAAAGTAGTAAAGGAGTTTTGCTATTTGGGGAGCAAAATAACTGATGATGGTCGAAGTAGAGAGGATATAAAATGTAGACTGGCAATGGCAAAGAAAGCGTTTATGAAGAAGAGAAATTTGTTAACATCGAGTATAGATTTAAGTGTCAGGAAGTCGTTTCTGAAAGTATTTGTATGGAGTGTAGCCATGTACGGAAGTGAAACATGGACGATAAATAGTTTGGACAATAAGAGAATAGAAGCTTTCGAAATGTGGTGCTACAGAAGAATGCTGAAGATTAGATGGGTAGATCACATAACTAATGAGGAGGTATTGAATAGAATTGGGGAGAAGAGGAGTTTGTGGCACAGCTTGACAAGAAGAAGGGACCGGTTGGTAGGACGTGTTCTGAGGCATGAAGGGATCACAAATTTAGCATTGGAGGGCAGTGTGGAGGGTAAAAATCGTAGAGGGACACCAAGAGATGAATACACTAAGCAGGTTCAGAAGGATGTAGGTTGCAGTAAGTACTGGGAGATGAAGAAGCTTGCACAGGATAGAATAACATGGAGAGCTGCATCAAACCAGCCTCAGGACTGAAGACAACAACACAAACAAGTTCTATGGGACTGATGACCTCAGAAGTCTCATAGTCTCATAGTGCTCAGAGCCATTTAAACCATAACCAAGAGAGTGCTCCTAATGTCACGCGAAATCGCATCCCAGACCATAGCTCCAGGTGCTTATAGGGTGCAGAGCGACAGCTTGGTTGCAGACCCTCAACCGGCCTTCTTTTACGCAGCACACGCCCATCGCTTTCATCGAGGCAGAACCAGCTTTCATCGGAAAACACAACAGACCTCCACCCCGCCCTCCAACGAGCTATCGCTCGACACCACTGAAGTCATAAATGGCGGTGGCTTGGGGTCAGTGGAAAGGACGCTGCAGGGTGTCTGGCTGGGAGTTGTACTTACAGTAACCGATTTGTAGCTGTTTGTTGTGTCACTGTGGTGCCAACTGCCTCTAGAACCGATGCTACAGACGCAGGAAGATATGCCACAGTCGTAAGCCAAACACGGAGGTCTTCGCTATTGGTGATGCCATGTGGCCGTCCGGGGACCTGTTTTCTCGGGACCAGTCATGCACGTGACCACAGCTGACAGCAGCCATGTACAGTGCCTACATTTCCACCAAGTCCTCCTGCAGTATCGCAGATGGAACATCCATTCTCTCGTAGCCCTATTACACGACCTCGTTCAAAATCAATGACGCGTTGGTAATGGTGTCTTTGTCGCGTTTAAGGGAATCTTGATTAACATCAACTCACCACGTGCGGTCTCGAAGGTAAGTAACGTTCCTGACCTTTACAGTATATATCTAAAGCACAGCTGATTAGCATCCTCAACGTGGCGCTACCAGTACCACTATTACGCGACTAGTGCGAAATTTGGAACACGCCAACCAACTGTCGTTTATGTCGCATAACTCCCGCTTGGTATTTCGATTTTTCCCCTTTAGTATACTTTGATTCAGAAAGTAAAACGTATTTAAAAATGAGTAAATGCGTAAACTACATCCACAGATGAACTGATCTCCTGGATCTCAATCTGTGATATAGTAGACAAATTGTTTGTATTTAATTGTGAGGCTATCCTTAAGTTATATTTGCTCGAACATTTTGGAAAATATGATAGTAAAGAAATTCGGTGAGGATAACACATTTCGCAACTTACTCCTTTCTTCTTCAGAAGTTACTCCTTTCTTATTTTAAAATGTGCGGAAAAATTGTGTTAGTCATGTATCACATATATGGAATCGAGAACTACATAACTTCCTAACTTACAAAACATTCTTCCAAATTCTGCTCGATATCCCATAAATGTCACACGTTCTTCTGTGTTTCGAGTATTTTTATAATGCTATTACTTTTAGTGAACGGCGTTGTTGATCCTACACGCATTACGTTTTAAATAGTTTACGTTTCTCCAAATTAACGTTGCTGAACGTTTCACTTCTAACTAATGCTATGCTTGACTTGCACTCTCACTAACTTGTTCAGTATTTATTTGCAATATTAGATACATGGAAAGCAAATTCGTTTGGAGAAAATCTCCTGTGCCTACAATAGTTATTTTTATTGTCCGCTACTGGACTCGGGGTTAAGAATAAAATAATACAGTGAAGCGTCAAAGAAACATATAGGAATGCATATTCAAATACAGAGATGTGTAAACAGGCAGAATACAGCGCTGCGGCTGGCAACGGCTATATAAGACAACAAGTGTCTGGCGCAGATATTTGATCGGTTACTGCTACTACAATGGCTGGTTATAAAGAAGTGAGTCAGGCTGAACGTGCTGTTACAGTCGGTCCACGAACGATGGGACACAGCATCTCCGATGTAGCGATGAAGTGCGGATTTTCCCGTACGACCGTTTCACGAGTGTACTGTGAGTATAAGGAATCCGGGAAAAAATCAAATCTCCGACATCGCTGTGGCTGAAAAAAGATCCTGCATGAACGGGACTAACGACGACTGAAGATAATCGTTCAGCGTGACAGAAGTGCAACTCTTCCTCAAATTGCTGCAGATTTCAATGCTGGGCCATCAACAAGTGTAAGTATGCGATCCGTTCAACGTAACATCATCGATACAGGCTTTCGGAGCCGATGGCCCACTCGTGTACCGTTGATGACTGCATAACACAAAGCTTTACGCCTCGCCTAGGCCCATCAGCTCCGACTTTGGGCTGTTGATGACTGGAAATGTGTTGCCTGGTCGGACGAGCCTCGTTTCAAATTGTATTGAGCAGATGGATATGTACGGGTGTGGAGACAAGCTCATGAATCCACGGACCCTGCATGTCAGCAGGGGACTGTTCAAGGTGGTGGCGGCTCTGTAATGGTGTGGGGCGTGTGCAGTTGGACCCCTGATACGTCTAGATACAACTGTGACAGGTGACACGTACGTAAACATTCTGCCTGATTACCCGCATCGATTAATGTCCATTGTGCATTCCGACGGACGTGGGCAATTCCAGCACGACAATGCGACACTCCACACGCCCAGAATTTGTACAGAATGGTTCCAGGAACACTATTTTGAGTTTAAACACTTCCGCTGGCTCCCAAACTTCCCAGACACGAACATTATTGAGCACATTCGGGATGCCTTGCAACAGGCTGTTCAGACGAAATCTCCACCCTCTCGTACTCTGGCAGATTTATGGACAGCCGTGCAGGATTCATTGTGTCCGTTCCCTCCAGGACCACACCAAACATTAGTCGAGTCGATGCCACGTCATCTTGCGGCACTTCTGAGTTCTCACGGGGGCCCTACACGAAATTAGGAAGGTGTACCAGTTGCTTTGGCTCTTCAGTGTAAATGTGATACTGTACACTATCTGATTAAACGTGTACAGATATCTCTGTGTAATGCGGACTTGACCACTATATCTCACATGAGAAGGACCCGCTAGTAAAAAAGGAGACGGGAAGTAGTTGTCAGTATTGAAAAGTAATAGCAGAATCAATCTGTCAGGAGAGCTCATTGACATAGAAAAGGGACAAGCCATTGGAAGTCACATGGATAACATTTAAATCCTTATAAAGCTACCCCAAGTCGACGTCTGGTGATGTGACAGAGAAGTGAAAACGAGAAGAATCAGCCACAGCCAAACCGAGGCCGGGTAGTCCTTTTGTACTGACGGCCAGGAACCGCCGAGCTTTGCGGAAGGGAGCCAAAGTGCTACCAGTAGTACAGTTAACGTAATGACTGTGCTTAGCGAATTAAAAAGTATGGGGTGCGCTCCTCACATGTCACTCATTTCTGTGGTCAGTGCTGACCAACGGTTGAGTTAGGGTAAAGATCGACGCCACAGGACGGTGGAGTGATTTGGAGTGGTGAACCACGATATACTCTGTGGCAATCTGATGGAAGTGTTTGGTTTGGCGTGTGCCTGCAGAACGATACCTGGCAGTGAACGATACCTGGCAATGAAATGACGGTTTTAGTGCTTATGATTTGTTCCCGTTACTGCACTTAAGAGAATGCTAAATGCAGAAGGATATGAAAAATATTTTACTGTATTGTGTGCTGTGTATAGCAGTGGAACACTTCGGAGACGAAGATTTCTTATGTCAGAATGACGATTTTCGTTCACAAAATATGACTGTAATCTGGTTTCGCAGGACAGAGCGGATCAGGTTGTGGAAAGGGTCCAAGGTCAGCTACTGCTAGTTATACAAGAACACACACCAATGCACAGGTTTCTCTTTAAAACAACAAAGATCAATTCACAGCCGAGGGTCAAAGTAACTTCTCCAGAATAAGTTTAAATGATAGCTTTTAAAACACCAGGATTTAAAGCAACGGCTGAAGGCCTGACTTAAGTAAAATTACAATATGTTCTTGGCTAAAGGCCGAAATAATGTTTCACATCAGCTAAGGAAATTCTTTAAAAGCCAAGCATTTACAAATTCCGGCTAAAGGCCATATTAAGGGAAATTCAAGTTAATTCTTCGGCTGAAGGCGCAATAAAAATTTTTTCTTTGCATAATAATAGAGAGGCTTTAAAGATAAGATTTTACACAGTACAATATAAAACATCTTAAGAAAACTTGAAGTATCTTGTCGGCTGAAGGCCCAAACAATTACTGAAGAATAATTAAAGACGATCTTAAGATAAACATTTACAGAACACGGCTGAAGGCCGTTTCAAGAATTCAAGATAATTAAAGAGAAACCTTACAGACATATTAAAGCCACCGATTCTGAAACAAACGCGGCTGAAGGCCTAAATGCATGCAACAAGAATTTTAAATGAAACACGACTGTAGCCCTAATATTAAGGTTGTTATGAAGTTCGGCTGAAGGCCATTTAATAAACATAAAACAGTGATATTAATACACAGTACCTGCGACCAAATGACAATCAAAAACAACAATCAGTGGTGTTCAGAAATGCAAGGGTCGGCCTGGGGAGGAAACTCTAACCACAGTTTAGGTGAGACAGACAGCCAAGCGTAACACTAAACAATCCGGTTGCAGAACGACCTACGGACAGCTGACGAACCAACCAGCCGCCTAATCAATCCCTTCCACCCAACCAACAGCACGACAAGCAAAAGTATCAGCAAAGACGAGGATCGCAGCAGGATTATGTCTTAATAATTCGATTATTAACACAGTCAAGGCACAATAAACACTGAAAAAAAGAGAACAACACCAAGCTGTCGGACTACACGCCGTGCCGGACAGCATCAACACGGCGAGGAAAACACATTGCCGCAAAACTACGCTGACGACCAGGGCAGGTAACCTGAACTTTAACGGCCACAAGGCAGAAGATACCGCTGGTGCAATTCACTAATGAATTGTATTCATTTCAAAGGTTAAACACTAAAGAAGGAGACTGCTGCAAAATTTTGCCAGCTCCAACACACCATCACGTTGCTGCTTGCGGTGATAGCCCAGGATGCAACAACCAGCAATCAATGAAGAGATGTCACAGTGGTTGAGCTTCCATGACAGGTTCACTGATGACTCATCTCCAGTACGCAGGTGCGGTGGGCTAAGAACTTAGCAGTTCTCGCAGCTAGTGCCGCACAACTCCGACCACGAGTGCACGCCGCCAGCAGCTCCGGCCTGATCACACGCCGCAGAGACTTCCTCGCTGCTCCGCCGCAACCTACCAGCTGCCCACACACACACAGCTATCACACGGAAATATAACTGCCACAACAAAGAAGTTACGGCAGTACTAGTATCGTCGTTTAACGCTGCTGCTGCCACTGACTGAGGCAAGTGAGCAACTCGTTCAGGTAGTAACTGCGGGAGAAATAAGACGGCACTCGATGGTGACAAAATGCCCAAAAGGAAAAACAACATTAGCGCAAGCCGACCATTGCTCAATGACAGTACACATGTGATGTGTTACGACAGTGAAAGTAACCTGCGACCACTGTAGACAGGGCCACAAGTTTCTCCAAAAAATCGTAACACAACACACATACAAATGTCATATTAACAAATGTAAATCCACCTGATGATGGAGGTTTGAACCTTTTAAATGCGTCATGGAGAAAAATAAACAGTTACTGGTAACAGTAAACTTGTTTCATTTAATGTCAACAACAATCACGGTATGCCTACCCTAAAATATTCACATTTAAAGCTACATTTGTCTCATTGAACACAACCAGCCATACTATGTGCATACCATAATATACAGATCAGGATATAAATATGCGGACACGTTAGATTGTTTCTCAAAAATGAACGTATGTCTACAGTTGCCTATTCTCATGATATGCAGTAATACCAGTACATAGAAAATTTGATCAGAAGACTGCAATTAAATTATAGGATTTGCGGTTAAGGCAGGAAACACTATCCCACAAGAAAGAGAGATTCTGTAAAGACAATCCGAAACTGCAGTACATAACATTGCAATGAAAACGTTAAATTAAAAATTTTGTTTAAAAACAGTAAGAAGGGTCAAAGGAATGGAATACCCTGAACAGGTATTCCAACAATGAAGGACTTTTGGCAGATTTAATATCAAATATTAAGTAAATGGAGTTGTAGCTAGTAAATGGTCAGTAGGTTCACAAGAATGAAAAACCGCCGCATTGTCGTTAATAAACTAAAAGTGTGTGTGTTTTTAAAAGCATAGAATACTCCCAAAAGCACACACTTTCCCGAATTTAGCGCAGCGGAAAGAAATGGGTCTGTATATCCAACACTTGTATATTGTCCGATGAGTGTATTGGTTCATAAAGACAATGGACTGTAATGAATATGTTTTAGCTTTCTGCCCATAGTGTCCAACCGCGCACTGATGCTGCCTGCTCAGTTGTGTATACTTAGATTTGGTACACAAGACGCTTAGTCAGTCTTCAGGTAAAGCTTTATATTCTGACTCTCCTTCCTACATAACATCGTGATAGTGAGACAGACAACATAGCTCAAGCGGCAATACACACAGCAGCACACGTCGATCTATATTTATCAACACCTCAAACCTAAGATCACGCAGCTCAACAGGTGCCTATCAATCAGTGCATGTGAGCCGTGTAGTCAGCTCACGTAAACAATAAGACAGTTGCAGCTAAGCAACGTGGCTCACTGAAGTGGCTGATTGTAAAGAGTGATAAGGTTGGTGTAAAAATGAGACAAAGCGAAGTTAATTAACAAGCAGTATATTATCACTGAACACAAGAAAATAGCTTTGCAGTTCCGGATACATATTACAATCTACAATTGCAAGACAGAGTTAAAAGCAGAAGCAACATCGTTTCCACAATTGTTCAACTCTTAGTGAATGAAAAATAAGTCTTGGAATTTACAATATTAGAGAGTGGAATACTGTATGATTCTATAGTAAACTTCCAATCAGTTACGTATAAGCAAACTGTGAGCTATTACGTAATCACGCTACTAAACACCCACTGGGGGAAACATCTTATCTAATTATAAGCAGTGCCAAACTAACTTCGCCACGAAAGCTAATCTTCAGCACAGCACATAAGCTGTAATGTTCTCACCCGAGACACCTCCATCACACACTTCCATCAGACACAATGTATCTTCCTATCAATATCAGGACTTCGCACACACTGCACTCTTCGACTTCACATAACAGCACCCGAACAGCGAAAACCCTTCAGACGAAGAGAACCATACGGGCAGCGAACTGTGAACAGTTCGCACTGGTCGAAAGCAAAAACTGGAGATTTAAAACTGCCACAGTGACCAAGCAAAGATGTTGTTACATAGCTTGTATCGATTAATCGAAACTAATTATATTCGAGTCGCATAGAGCACAGCAAAGACAACTTTGCCATGTAGTATAGACGAGATACGAGGCACGTTTTAAATTAAGTGCCGTTGTGAATATGAGCCGTTGGAACTTTGCAGCCGCCGTACTGCGCATGCTTGCAAAGTACCTTCAACAGTTGGCTATCTACAAGCGTCATTACGATAGCTGTCTCTTGCATGAACATTTATTTATACGCCTTTAAAATAGATCAGATTATTGAACACGCTGCCAATTGCTAAATATGCGCTTTTAATCCTTTCTTAAATACAGGAGCCGTGAAAACTGGCAAACTGTCATGAGAAAAGGGTTGGGATAATGATGAAAATTGTGCGTCTTCTTGAATTTTTTATCGACTTTCAGTAGTAGTTCATCAAGAATCACGGACAGTCACCCAATTCTTTTCTCATCGTGCATATTTGTGCTTCCATCTTTAAATTCTCTATAACTTTTTCAAATCATTTTCGCTCTCATATCGTTTTCTCTAGGTAATCCACTAATCTCGACGATGAATTTCGGCACTTTTCACGCTTCTTTCATTTAAGAACGGATTAAGAGTGCGTATTTCACAATCGGAGACATGTTCAATCGTCTGAGCTATTTTAAACTATAAAATGAATTTTCATGCAAACGAAAGCTAAAGTAATAGCGTTTGTGGATAGCCAACAGTTGAGATTACTTTCCGAGCGTGCACAAAACGGCCACGGAAAAGTTGCAACGGCCATGGTTCAAACCGATGGTTATTTTAAAAACCCTCCTCGTTTAATGGAAGGAAATGAAAGTGCTGAATAAACAAGCACTTTCAGACAAGTAAATCAGCGATACACCGCAGTAGTTTGTCGGTTCAGTCGGTGTGTAGTGTGATTGGAACAACGATCTCGTTATACTTAAAGTTGTTTTCGCAGAGAGAATAGTTCCGGGCACAACAGACATAGATTTTTGAGCTGCAGCACGATGTTATGTTTCAGCCCCTCCCCCCCCCCCTCCCCCATCACCACCCACCATACATACACACATTTTTTAAGACTTTTCATTCCGCTCTCCCTGTCCGTCCACAGTTTTTACGACAACTGCGCATTAACGGCAATCCTTTGCTCCCATATAAAAACCTAAAATGTGTCCTGACTCGCACATCAGTTAAGGAGTCCAGTGGAGCCTCCAGAAGTGTTTCCGCTCACTGCTCACTAGCTTCCGATGTCTTTTACTACAGCTTCCACTTGTTGAATACACCCAGCCAGCATTTGGCACAGCAGCTTAAAAGAAATCCACCTGTGCCGCTGGTGATCTTTCGCTACTGGCGAGGTAATGGCCAACACCACAAGGTAGTTAAAAGTGAGAGTGAAAACGAGGGAAAGTGGAAACACGTAAAAACAAAACTGCTGTGGCGAAAGCGTCAGAAGCGTACTCCGGCGTAATTTTCACCTGCCGGGCGAAAGGCTCTTTCGCGTGTTTACGGGCCTTAATTTAGCGAGTTTCCGCACCAGTAAAACAAATACGAGCCGTGGACATTGGCATGGAGCACTTAACACTGGCGCGCACCTTTCTGTATGTAAATGCGCGCCGCCGATGCCCACCCATCGTTTCAGATTTTATCTGCCACTCTGGCGCCACCACGAAATTACCATTTCGGAATGACGTCGGTCCAGGGTGCGAACAACACTGGCGTACATTGACACATACGGACACATGTCCAACGGTGAACATCAGGTTATGAATGGGACCAAACTTCACATACTTCCACTAACGCCGACGAAACTCCCACATAAAAACCTTGTCAAAATTATTTTATCACGTATCTAACACATAGGGTGTATCATAATCAGTACAAGAAACTGACATGGTTGGAAGTATGCGATAGCAGAAGTAACAACTTTTCAGTAGACGTCAATGCTGCACTTCACTTCAAAGTGGTATGGATACACTATGTGATAAAAAGTATCCGGACACCTCGCTGAAAATGACGTACAACTTGGTGGCGTCCTTTGCAAAAACAGACATAATGTCTTATGGGATAACAGCAATCAGTGATTTTATAATGTTACTTAAAATCCGTCTTGATTGCAAATTTTTTTATTATTCATATGACCGGTTTCGGTTCATTCAGAACCATCTTCAGATCTGATATTTCAGTTACAGGAGTAACCCGTCCAAATCCAGCAACTTTCACATGCTACGTCATCCGTGACGTAGCATGTGAAAGTTGCTGGATTTGGACGGGTTACTCCTGTAACTGAAATAGCAGATCTGAAGATGGTTCTGAATGAACCGAAACCGGTCATATGAATAATAAAAAAATTTGCAATCAAGACGGATTTTAAGTAACATTGGTGGCGTCCTCCATCGGTAATGCTGGAATTCAGTATGGTGTTGGCCCATCCTTAGCCTTGACGACAGCTTCCACTCTCGCAGGCATTCGTTCAATTAGGTGCTGGAAGGTTTCTTGGGGAATGGCAGCCCATACTTCACGGAGTGGTAACGACGTCGGTCGGTGAGGTCTGGCACGAACTCTGCGTTCCAAAACATCCTACAGGTGTTCTGTAGCATTGAGGTCAGGACTCTGTGCAGGCCAGTCCATTATAGGGATGTTACTGTCGTGTAACCACTCCGCCGCAAGCCGAGCATTATGAACAGCTGCTCGATCGTGTTGAAAGCTGCCGAATTGCTCTTCAACAGTGGGAAGCAAGAAGATGCTACACAATACCCACAACTTCGCTATTGCAAAAGAACAGCACTAGGACCGCACTTTCCTGTCCAGTCACAGGACTCGTCTCTAAACGAGAGCTCCCTTTCTACTTCGAGTCATACGGCCTTCCGCCAATTCGTGATAGTTGTAGCAGCTGAGTGGAAATTTCCAGTAAAATTTCCATTCCTACCTAATTTTTCAGAAGAGCCAATAGCTGTTGGTTTATAAAAAAAAAAGTTGTGGACGTTGGAATGCGGCTGGACTGGAGCCATTTCCCCTCAACAGGCTTCGCTTCCCACTCCACCTTCTGCAAACTCTCACGGCCCGAGCCCGTATAAATGTTTACTACTGAGAGATGGCTTTCAGCTGGCAGGGCTGCGTTCCCTGCTGTGCCATTGACTCTGGAACGCGGCCGACTCCCAACGACACGCTGTTTCTCAACAAAAGCATTGCGCCGTCTTCTGACTGCCAATTATCCCTTGAGAATGGAATATAGCCGATTAGTAACGTCATCCTCATTGCTCGCATACGTCAATGTCCCAAATAACTTTTACTCGATCTCTTACTGCAGTTAAAATACAAGTGCTGTTTTGATTACTTCATGTAATATGTCCATAATATCCGACGCATTATCATACCAGACTTGGTAACAAAACACAAAACACAATAATGCACTCTGAAGCCTATTCTACCTGCTGCAGAGGATCGCAACTCCACACCCACCGGCTGTGTACACGTGTACGAAGTGACGTTGACATCCGCCCATGTCTTGTAGGTGCTTCCATTTTTTTCTCAGCCAATGTATAAACAAACTGCCCGTTTCTCATTGCTCTTCAGGTCATCTCCCACCTCGAATACTCAATTTTGTTTTCTTTATTGCATTGCTGATGTTGCACTCGTAATATATCTGATGAATCGAAAATCTGTAACAGTTAATGGTAAGTGGCTATATGGAGTACTCTTAAATCTCTCTATGTAGTGATTTCTGGAGTTGGTTTTTCATCTCTGTATAGAATGTCTAAATCTAATTCAAACAGTTCAAAAAGTCTTTGATCATCCTCATGATTTGCATAGTAATTTCTTTGTTACTGGAAACCTCATTCTCAAGACGCTTTTTTGACCATGTGTAAGTGCTACATATCGTATATAGCTGTGTAATAGCTGTGTAATTCCGGTGAAAGTAAACCTACATTCTGATTTCGGCTCAATATACAGTTTTCTGGGTGTCCAATGGTGAACGTGACTATGTGGTTTGTGCTCACTATTCGGTCTGTCCACACATCACAGAGAGCGGCCCAAAATAATTCGCTCAATCCCTCACTGATGATGCAGGCAACGAAACGGTGGATGACAAAGAGAAGGCTGAAATATTGTCTTCATAAACTGATTCACCGCGGAAGATCATAATACGATTTCTCCATTCAACCATCAGACAAACGCCGAAATGGCAGATACTCAGTTAAGTGATAGTGGAATGAAATCGCATTTTCACTTATTTAATAGTAGAAAGGCATATGGACCAGATGATACGTCTTTAAGAGTCTACTCATATACTAAGATAGAAGTTGCTCTATTTCTAGCAGCAGTAAGAGATCATCGAATGCCGGCCGTTGCGACCGAGTGGTTCTAGGCGCTTCAGTCTGGAACCGCACGACCGAACGACACACACATCCATACCCGAGGCAGGATTCGAACCTGCGACAGCAGCAGTCCCGCGGTTCCGGACTGCAGCGCCTAGAACCGCACGGCCACTGCGGCCGGCAGGCGAACTGCAGAGAGATAATGATTGGTGCAGGGATTGGCAGGTGATACTTAACGTAGATAAATGTAACGTATTGTGTACAAGTAGACGAAGGAATCCACTACTTTTCGGTTTTTTTTATTGATGGTAAAAGACTGGGGACAGTTAAGTACGGTAAAATATCTAGGAATAACTAATGGAGACAGTCAAAAATGGAATGACCACACAAAACAGACAGTAGAAAAAGCAGAGTCCAGGGGGAGATTCATAGGAAGGATTTTAGGGAAATGTAACTCATCGAAAGGAGGTGGCTTACAAAACACTTGCTCGACCGATTCTTGAGTGTAGGTTACCAGTATTGGACCATTAGCAGGTTGGGTTTGTGGTATCGATAGCTACGATGCCACAACGTAGGTGCGCTCTCGTAGATTGGCACTACGAAAGCTGACGAACAACGCCGATCACGGCGCCTTCTAGCCGACGCTGTCGAGCTCGACGAGCGCCGCTCCACAATCAGCCCATTTTGGTCACGAGTAGACGACCATGCAACATTGTTTCTGTTTTACAGTGGGCGAGCCACAACAGATTTGCTTTTGTAACATCTAGTATCTGTTCATTTTGATACCTAAACGGCTTCGCACCTACGTGCTCATTTGTACGCAAAGTTAAGTAATGTTATAATTTGTATATGTTCATACACCAGTAAAAGAGCTTTAACTTATATGCAGTACCGAAGTACTTCACCTTTTCCTGCTCCTACTCGCGTCCTTCCCTCTCGGCCTATTTTGCAGAAGCAGTTCACAGGAGCAATTCCACTCGCCGCCTATCCAGGTGGGATACAAAAGGATTAATAGAGGAGACTGACATGATCCCATGAAGGACGGCACATTTGGTCACGGGATCGTTTAGAAGGCGCGGGAGAGTTACAGAGATGCACATCAAACCCCAGTGCCAGACGCTACAAGACAGGCCTTGTGCGTCACGGAGAGGTTTATTATTGAAATTCCGAGAAAGTATGTTCCGTGAAAAGTCGGACAACACATTACTTCATCCAACATACGTCCCACGAGTTGACAACAACGAGAAAGTCTGAGAAATTAGAGCTGATAGCGAGTTTTAGCATTAGTCTTCGTGAGTGAAACAGGGGAGCAGGAACTGATAGTGGCATCAAAAGTACTCTCCGCTACACTCCATAAGATGACTGGCGCAATATATGAGGGTTGGAACTTTAATAGTGACAACTATTTATTTGCTGCTCGTACAAAATGGATACGTGTTTCAAAGTTTTACTGACCTTCAAAGAAGTCACCAGCATTATGTACAACCCGTTGACAGCGATGTGGAAGTCGTAGAATACTCTTAGCAATGCCACTTGTGTTGACAATTCGAGCGGCGCGGCTATTGCTCGACAAATTTGTAGCAGTTCTGAAGTGAATGCCGTGAAGTGTTTCCTTCGGTTTGGAAATCGAGTAAACTTACGAGGGCTTAAGTTAGAGGACTGCAGTAGGTAGTATAGCACTTAGCAGCGCCATCAGTCAAACAAATCAGTAACAGTTTTCACTGTACGTGCTTGAGTATTCTCCTGCTAAATGATGGTCAAATCCTGCAGAAAGCGTCATCTCCATGCTGTTCATTTTTGGACACAACCTACGACCAGCTTAGAGACAGAACACGTATCTATTTTGTACGATCTGGAAATAAATAGTTTCCACTATTGAAGTTTCAACGCCCGTATATGTAGATGTGGGTGCATGATCTAAACCTCATACCGCGCGTGCATTGTCGTTTTCCGGCAGGAATTGTTATTAGCAAGGGAAGATGTCCATCAAACTGGCGTTATTCGAACTGTAGTGGCACCACTGTTTAGGAAGGGGAAAGTTAGTTTTGTGCGATATTCTGAGCACAAGTTACACCCAGGTGCGGGCTGGATTGCAGTAAGTTACGCTGGTCAGCAGTTTCGAAGTGGAAAGGAGGCCACAAGGACGTCGAACCGTTGAAAAGAGTAAACGCAGCGCTTCCCATGGCGCAAGCTATAGGCAGAAGGGGCCCACTGGCGCAGCCGGGGTGTGGGGCGTACGTGACTCGGAGTGATGCGTTAGCGAAACAGAGGCGCGCAGCCGAGTATAAATAGGTGTTGTTTTCGAAAGAGATTGATTCAAGTGTGGCAGCTCTCCTGGATGGCGGGGAGTGTCAAATGGTTCAAATGGCTCTGAGCACTATGGGACTTAACAGCTGTGGTCATCAGTCCCCTAGAACTTAGAACGACTTAAACCTAACTAACCTAAGGACATCACACACATCCATGCCCGAGGCAGGATTCGAACCTGCGACCGTAGCAGTCGCGCGGTTCCGGACTGCGCGCCTAGAACCGTGTGGCTACCGCGGCCGGCTACGGGGAGTGTCACTCCGCCGGGCTACATGCAGGGCGACAGCGTCCCAGTCCACGGCTGGTCGTTGGTTCGACCCTCTGAGGCCGACGCGGGGTCCGCAGCCAGCCAGGGCGAGCCAATCTTCGGCTCGCCACCGCGGGCGGTCGTCTCGGCTCCTGACACACGTAGGAGACTACTGAGGTGAGGAGCCACAGATTCCGACGCAGGATTGTGGGCGGTTGTTGCCGCCGCGTTCCCAACTACGCCAACCATGGAAGAAGCAGCAGCGAGGCCGGCCTATGGCTCCCGGCGGAGCAGCACGGAGTCAGTGGGGATGGTGGTCGCTAAGTCGGCTGCTGGCGCAGCCATCCTGACGTAATCGGAACTCTACAGCTGTCGAACAAGACCGGCGCGACGCAGCATTGCGTTGCACAGGTCGCTGGGACAGCGGCCTCAGCATTGCGGGGCCTGTGACGCGGACCGAGGTGAACGAAGCGCTGTAGTGGAAACAAATAAATCATTTGAAAAGCTCGGACGAGTTTTATTACGGCACCTCCTGGCATCCACCCACATTTGGTACCATTCACTACAGAACATCCACCTGCTGTCGCGAGACACACAACATTGAAGAACTGTCTCGCACTCGTCGCCAATGGTCAACATCAGCAGGTGATGAAAGCTGTCTCCGAATTCGTACATACCCTGAGGGGGAGACTGTGTTGATCCATGTCCTGCTGGCATCTTTAAACTGGCGACTCAGTGGTGCAAGCCCAATTAGCCACGGCTCCCTCGACTCTGGGCTATGAGCGCCCTCTGCTGCCAACCCACTTATACTTGAAGCCTCTTCCTACGACACCACCGTTAATGCTTGCTCCAGGAAGCCTTATCCTTGTGTACATTGAAAGCTAGGCTTTTTTCCTTGCTGTCTTATTTGTAATGAGTCTTCTTTCGCTTAGAGAAATGGAAGTAAATCCTCTGTTTGTCTTGTTAACTTGTTCACCAATCATTTCTGCTCGCCGGCCGCGGTGGTCTCGCGGTTCTAGGCGCGCAGTCCGGAACCGCGCGACTGCTACGGTTGCAGGTTCGAATCCTGCCTCGGGAATGGATGTGTGTGATGCCCTTAGGTTAGTTAGGTTTAAGTAGTTGTAAGTTCTAGGGGACTGATGACCACAGCTGTTAAGTCCCATAGTGTTCAGAGCCATTTGAACCATTTCTGCTGCTGTCCAGCTTTCCTACCACTAAAGCTACTGCATCACTCTGTAGCCAATCTCTTCTTACCGTTATGTATGAAATCGTACACAACAGGTAGTACGTAACTTGATCCAGACGATCGACATCTAGGCGTCATTTACAAACAATAGTACAGACACTTCAGCACCGTGATGCTCGGAAAAGCTGGGTACAGGACACCTGGAGCGGAAGATGTTACAGTATTCTTATCTTCACTGACTGGTGCTGTATTCATCTGACACTTGGTGGTCGTCACTGAAGAGTGTAGGGGTAGTCATGTACCACAGGTTCAGCAGGGCGGTGGGCCAGTCGCGGCTTAGGCCAGTATCATACACGAATGTCGGGAACTTCTATCGCTAGTGCGAGTACTTTGAGAGAGCTACGTACACTACAGGCCATTAAAATTGCTACACCACGAAGATGACGTGCTAGAGACGTGAAATTTACCGACAGGAAGAAGATGCTGTGATAGGCAAATGATTAGCTTTTCAGAGCATTCACACAAGACTGGCGCCGGTGGTTACACCTACAACGTGCTGACATGCGGAAAGTTCCCAACGGATTTCTCATACACAAACAGCAGTTGACCGGCGTTGCCTGGTGAAACGTTGTTGTGATGCCTCTTGTAAGGAGGAGAAATGTGTACCATCACGTTTCCGACTTTGATAAAGGTCGGATTGTAGCCTATCGCGATTGCGGTTTATCGTATCGCGACATTGCTGCTCGCGTTGGTCGAGATCCAATTACTGTTAGCAGAATATGGAATCGGTGGGTTCAGGAAGGTAATACGGAACGCCGTGCTGGATCCCGACGGCCTCGTATCACTAGCAGTCGCGATGACAGGCATCTTATCAGCATGGCTGTAACGGATCGTCCAGCCACGTCTCGATATCTGAGTCAGCAGATGGGGACATCTGCAAGACAACAACCATCTGCACGAACAGTTCGACGACGTTTGCAGCAGCATGGACTATTAGATCGGAGACCATGGCTGCGATAACCTTTGGCGCTGCATCACAGACAGGAGCGCCTGCGATGGTGTACTCAACGACGAACCTCAGTGCACAAATGGCAAAACGTCATTTTTTTTCGGATGAATCCAGGTTCTGTTTACAGCATCATGATGGTCGCATCCGTGTTTGGCGACATCGCGATGGACGCACGTTGGAAGCGTGTATTCGTCATCGCCATACTTTCGTATCACCCGGCGTGGTGGTTTGGATTGCACTGGTTACACGTCTCTGTCGCCTCGTCTTCGCATTGACGGCACTTTGAAAAGTGGACGTTACATTTCAGATGTGTTACGACCCGTGGCTCTACCCTTCATTCGATCCCTGCGGAAACCTACATTTCAGCAGGATAATTTACGAACGCACGTTTCAGGTCCGGTACGGGCCTTTCTGGATACAGAAAATATTCGACTGCTGTCCTAGCCAGCACATTCTCCAGATCTTCACCAACTCTCAAAACGTCTGGTCAATGGTGGCCGAGCAACTGGCTCGTCACAATATGCCAGTCACTACTCTTGATGAACTGTGGTATCGTGTTGAAGCTCCATGGGCAGCTGTACCTGTACACGCCATCCGAGCTCTGTTTGACTCAATACCCAGGCGTATCAAGGCTGTTATTACGGCCAGAGGTGGTTGTTCTGGGTATTGTTTTCTCATGATCTATGCACCCAAGTTGCTTGAAAATGTAATCACATGTCAGTTCTAGTATAAAATATTTGTCCAATGAATACCCGTGTCTCATCTGCATTTCTTCTTGGTGTAGCAATTTTTATGGCCAGTAATGTAGTATCGTGACAGGATCCTCCAACGCACATTGCAGTCCTGCAGGCAACATCTTCGTGACGGATATGTCTTTGAAGACGACAGTGCAAGAGAACTCATTCCGTGAGGAGACAGGAATTAAATGACTGGGTGTTGTGTGCTGTCCTTAGGTTAGTTAGGTTTAAGTAGTTCTAAGTTCTAGGGGACTGATGACCATAGATGTTAAGTCCCATAGTGCTCAGAGCCATTTGAACCATTTGAAACGATTTTTGAAAGCTATGTATTATTATGACCTATGTGATTAAGTAACGAAAGCGGTCAGAAATGAAAGATTACTCAGTAGTTCACAATTACATTAAGAGTGCAACGGTAAATAGCAGGCATAGCAATGGAAAACTGAATACAAGCCAATACGAATAATTAGTTTTAGAAGTCCAAAAATAGTGAATGTATTTGGTAACGGTATCATGGAGCCGCCCCGGAATAGCCGAGCGGTCAAAGGCGCTGCAGTCATGGACTGAGCGGCTGGTCCCGGCGGAGGTTCGAGTCCTCCCTCGGGCATGGGCGTGTGTGTTTGTCCTTAGGATAATTGAGGTTAAGTAATGTGTAAGCTTAGGGACTGATGACCTTAGCAGTTAAGTCCCATAAGATTTCACACACATTTGAACATTTGGTATCAAACCCCGATTTGCAATTATTATAATGGAATATTAAACACTAAATATAAACTCTGTTGTAGAAGCACATGCAGCGTCCCTGCAAGTTGTACCACAGTCAGACTCACTTTATTCGCAACAAACGCACACGTGAAAGGGTATACGTAAGAGCTAGAATACTGATTGCTATCATTGATGTCAAAATGTCATGTAATAATCATCGAATGAATCAATCAACGTAGCTTAAAGTTATGTATTAAACTATACGGTCATAGAATGGGTTCAAAGTATCAGACTCGTGAATGCATTTACGTAAAATGTAAGTGACCAGGGAAGACAAAATAAAGAGAGAATGTCTGTGCACTACTGCATGCAACTGAATAGCTAAATCATATGTACTGGATAATACATGATCTTTTAGAGCATAACAAAGTGTGTTAGATAATCCATAAATATGTAGTCGTCATTTGTACAAACTTTCTGTACACGATGTAAAGCATTTAATGAAATGAGCTGAGGAGAAGACTAGCTGTATTGACTCTAATATTCTTCGGATTAAGCGGCGAATACCGGAATCTGGACCAAGCCTCGTACCTTCTGAACTTAACAATGACAGTGGATTTGTAACGACAAGTGGAACGCGAGTCCACTAGCTGTTTTCATAGCAAGTTCGTTGTATGAATCAGCGATAATTTAACCATTGTATGCAGCCACCTCACAAATTATCAACGAAATAATTGCGCAAACAGGCAGTGTCAACGGATAACGTCAGTAATAGATACCATATTACCAAACAGTAGCCCTCCGACAAACCACATTTAACGCCCAACTTTCTGCGGTGCCGTACACACCGGACAGCGAACGGCACAATACTGACCCGAAGAACAGTGGAGAGCACAACAAAGTCAAGTGAATCTGAAACCATACCTCCGCGTGCTCTGTGAACAGCGAACCTATAACACTCTATGGTATTATTACAATAGTGCTACCCTTCTTACAGGATTTAAGGTTGAACGTGATAGTGTATAATGCGTCAACTGTAGGGTTACGTTCTGAAAGGATGCAATAGTTATACTAGCGGGAGTCGACCTAACGATATTGAAAAATATAGCAGAGGACACGCAAATGAATGTCGTCGTCAGCTTAATTAGGCAAAAGTAATTACATACAGAAACAAAGTAAACTAACTGCTGTACTAAGCTTCAATTAGCAACCTGCTTCGTAATTCAGACACGAAAACAACAACACACACTAGCATGTATTAGCAAAATAACTAGTCGTAAGCATAACTGGTGTTTGTTCAAATTTTGTGGCAACAGGATATTTCACTCTCGTATACACTGTTAACTTTAGAGTGCAAATAATAATGCTAATTACACCGTTCCACTCGCCAGGGAAAAATACAATGCATTGCCTTACGATCTTTGATATCAAGCGGATCGTGCCACACTAGAGAATACATGCATAACTAAAAGAACTATTGCTCCATGAAATTTGGCGATGCTTTTGGTTATTGTAATGATTCAGTTTGAATCCTTCATTTTGTTTCAAGATGAAAGCTCGGAACATTTGTGTAACATGAGTAGGATCCTATCAAGATAAATGATTGTGGATAAATCAGGGTTCGTGACACGAAGTCTGTGTTAAACATAATTATTTAAAATTTTTAGCGCAATCCTGGCACGTGCACGTAAATACAAGTGTGATCGGGACTAACACTTTGTGGGAAGGTGGCCATCTTTTATGGCGGAGGAACGAAGCTGTATGACTCTTGAAGTGTGATTGCTCTGTACGGCATCTTCCTCGCGTTGAAAATGCAAATTTTAGAGCTACCTAATAAATGCCGTGATAAACAGTAAGTAGCAATCTTCATCCAAGGCATATTTATTCTATTTTTTCCGCAGTCCTTGCCTCGGTGAGAACTCTAGGTGTTGATTCCTTGGACTCCGGCCACAGACTGTATGATCCCACAAATACTTACCACGTTACATCTCGACCTTCCACTTTTTTACATTCCTGTCTAAACCTTTTCGTTGTGGAGGGACTTCTCGGTCCACCCCACCCCCCACTCCCTCCCCTCCAGCTTTCCTATTGTATACAATGCTACGTGCCATAAAAGTATGAACCAATTATGTTTCACAATACACTAGATAAAATGACATAGTTTCGGAAAGTAAGGCCGGTATAGCCCTGCGGTTCTAGGAGCCTTAATCTGGAACCGCGTGACCGCTACGGTCGCAGGTTCGAATCCTGCCTTGGGCATGGATGTGTGTGATGTCCTTAGGTTTGTTAGGTTTAAGTAGTTCTAAGTTCTAGGGGACCGATGACCACCGATGTTAAGTCCCATAGTGCTCAGAGCCATTTTCGGAAAGTAATTTGTAAAATATTTCCGGATTACGTCAGATTACACACTGAGGAACTATTTACGTACATCTCAAGTCCAAGAATTCGCATAATACAGATATTAAAGTGCCGATACTTGACAATGTTACAAACCCTCTGGCCCACAACACCCCCAAGCGCTTCCAGCGTGCTTCCTTCTTCACCCCTGTCATACTAAACTGCTGTAGACAGCGTGTCTGTACCTGAGACACAGTACAGAATCAGCTTTGCAGTAACACTGCGATAACTATTTCGAGAAGTAGTGAAAATGAAGAAAACGTAAAACTGGGGATTGGAAGTGGTGATTGAAAAGGAAACTCTAAAATTTAATGCCTCCTGCGTATTTCCATTGTGTAAAACCATCATGTAAACCGAGCATCGCGTTTCGGAGACATGCAGCGTGGTAGCAGATATTTAAAACTATCATGGGCTACCGTGGACTATGCTAAGTAAGCGAAGACTACGGTAGTTTTCTTAGTAGCTTTGGCCAGTTAAGGTCATAACCAATGTTATTTCTGCCCTAGGTGTGTTGCATAGTATAACAACTGCTTTCTTTAAGTATGCGATCGGTGTCTTAGTAGAATTCCCTAAAATCCGGAGAAACGTCTAGAAACGGTTTTGGTTCGACATTGTTATCCTCTTGTCCCTCCGGCCGCAGGTTCGAGTCCTCCCTCGGGCATGGATGTCTGTATTGTCCTTAAAGTAAGTTAGTTTAAGTTAGATTAAGTAGTGTGTATGTCTAGGGACCGATGACCTCAGCATTTTGGTCCCTTAGGAATTCGCACACACAGACACACACACACACACACACACACACACACGCACACACACATACATACACACACACACACACACACACACACACACACACACACGGACACACACACACACACACACACACAAGTAAATAGTATTAATAGCAGAATGAGATTTTCACTCTGCAGCGGAGTATGCGCTGATATTAAACTTCCTGGCAGATTAAAAATGTGTACCGCACCGATTCTCGAATTCGGGACCTTTGCCTTTCGTGGGCAAGTGCTCTAGCAACTGTGCTACCCAAGCACGATTCACGACACGTAGTCACAGCTTCAGTTCTGCCAGTACCTCGTCTCCTACTTTCCAAACTTCACAGAAACTCTTCTGCGAACATTGTCCGCGAAAGGCAAAGGTGTCGAGTTCGAGTCTCGGTCCGGCACACAGTTTTAATCTGCCAGGAAGTTTCAGTATTAATAGCAGAATTGGAACTGCCAATCTCCAATTCAGGTTTTACTCGAAAACTGTTGATTTGTAAAGTGAAACAGAGGGATGCTGTAGCAAAAATAAAGAAAACAATACAGATTTATCATACAGCGATAGAAAACGCAATTTCCTTATAAAAAGATAAAATTAAAATAAAACGTATCAAACATCGCTTCAGTACTTCATCGAGCTTATATAAAACCAGCTTCCTTTGCCACTGAAAAACTTTCGGACTTATCAGTTATAACAGGAAACTCTTGCTTTTGTTCATGATGAATAAAATTCTACTCAGTACAGAATAAGAAAAGGAATTATACAATTTTTTTGTGTGTTTCTGCATGTAGACTGTATTTGCATCTAAAGTAACTGCTTTGGTTACATGACTGCCAAGTTACGTGGAGCAACTCTTTCTTTTTTTTAAAAAAAAAATTATATTTTGTAAGGATGTAAAGTACGCAGCTATAATTCTGTGAAAAACGAACAAACCAAAAAAAAGAAAAAGAAAAGAGAGAGAGAGAGAGAGAGAGAAGACGTCGTCTCGTCGTCCCCCCAGTTCCTCTCACACACTTTCAGTTATATTTTATTCTTAGTATTGGTTAAAAACAGTCTTGGTTGCAATTTTAGTTTTTTATTTTTCAACGACGCGTTTCGTCTTATTTAGGCATCTTCAGGTTATCTTTTCTAGATGGACTCGAGATGCACCAAGATCTGCATAAAGCGTTCCCGTTCACAGGAGCGAGTATGCAGATCTTGGTGCCTCTCGCGTCCATCTAGAAAAGATAACCTGAAGATGCCTAAATAAGGCGAAACGCGTCGTTGAAAAATAAAAATCTAAGATTGCAACCAAGACTGTGTTTTAACCAATACTGTTAAGCATTGGTTTGCTTTATGTCACATATGGATTGGAAGAATTTCTATATTTTATTCCTTACTAATGCTACCAGTCCTTCCGCTAATTCTACCATTTGTTATGTCATTTATGTAGTATACTAAAACTACCGGACCCTAGTTTCGGAAGAGCGCAGCTGTGTGTGGTAACTTTAGGTGAGGTGCACCGCCCTCTACGGGTCGTTGCCAAGCGCCGCTGAAGTGAAGTTCCGCGTGGCTGGGCGCACACCCAGTGCTGAGACGGTTCGTAGTCGGTGGGAAGTCGTCCCGGCATCTGCGGCAGACGCCACGAGGTTCCACTAGCGGCGTGGCGCGGCGTGTGTGGGTGGCGGGTGTGTGTGTGGCGGCGCGGCAGGTGTTTCCGTGTGTGTGTGTGTGTGTGAGAGAGAGAGAGGGAGCTGCTGCCGGCTGTTAATTAGATGCAGACGGCACACAATGCCGGCCCGCACAATGGCGGTGCGCGGTCTCATAACGCACAGCCGGCAGCCGCTCTCTGCAGCCCACCGAGGCAAGAGCTGCCGTCTTCGGCTGCATACCGCAATAAACTAGACGTGCTTTGGCCGTCTCCGCGCCACTCCCCCTCCATGGCCACCAGAAAATTTTTATTATTTAGCGTCTCTTTCTAATTTTTCATTCTTCTTTTACGTTAACTGACACACTACAGGTGTCAACTGAAAGTAATAGTGTGTACACTTTCCTGAATTTTTTTATTTTCTTTGTTTGTAAATACCTGACATTGTCGGCTGGAGAACGATCAATCTTTCAATATAAAGAAAGCTATTAATGTGAAGTTTTTTCTTTTTTTTTTTGTAATTGCCTTCTCGATGGCGTGTATGTACACTGGGTTACTAGTTTCGACAGGACTAAGCTGCCATCTTCAGGTCTGCAAGGCTGCAAAAATCACAAAAATATTTACACAGTGGTAGTTATAATTGCAAAATAACGATTTTACATCAGTTTGTCTGACGTACCCATAGAATACAGGTAATGAAATCATGCTCTGCGATGAACCCCACGTTTGTTTTCGTACCATCGCCACGGAATATGAATTTTGATGAAAACAGAATTGCCTTTACACAACTTATTATAGTAAATATACAAATTGCAATATCAGTCTAAGATAACATTACTTCCTAATAAAAAGATAGTAGAATAACTGCGTCTTCATAGCAAAATAGACTCATAGAAGTGCGGAACATCGAGAAGTGCATGCATCCAGGTTGGCTGCTAGCTACATACTGTCCGATACCAATGAAGCTAACAGAGTAATGCAGAGGAGTACCACCAGATGACAGCAGTCTCATGAATAAAACCTGGTTCCTAAATCTCTGTCTTACCATTATATAATCTATCTAAAAGCTGTCAGTGTCTCCAGGCTTCTTCCATGTATACAACCATCTTTTATGATTCTTGAACCAAGTGTTAGCTATGATTAAGTTATGCTCTGTGCAAAATTCTACCAGGTGGCTTCCTCTTTCATTTCTTAGCCCCAATCCATATTCACCTACTACGTTTCCTTCTCTCCCTTTTCCTACTACCGAATTCCAATCACCCATGACTATTAAATTTTCGTCTCCCTTCACTATCTGAATAATATCTTTTATTTCATCATACATTTCTTCAATTTCTTCGTTATCTGCAGAGCTAGTTGGCATATAAACTTGTACTACTGTAGTAGGCGTGGGCTTCATGTCTATCTTGGCCACAATAATCCGTTCACTATGCACTCCTATTTTGTTATTCATTATGAAACCGACTCCTGCATTACCCCTATTTGATTTTGTATTTATAACCCTGTATTCGCCTGACCAAAAGTCTTGTTCCTCCTGCCAGTGAACTTCACTAATTCCTACTATATCTAACTTTAACCTATCCATTTCCCTTTTTAAATTTTCTAACCTACCTGCTCGATTAAGGGATCTGACATTCCACGCTCCGATCCGTAGAGCGCCGGTTTTCTTTCTCCTGATAACGACGTCCTCTTGAGTAGTCGCCGCCCGGAGATCCGAACGGGGGACTATTTTACCTCCGGAATATTTTACCGAAGAGGATGCCATCATTATTTAACCATACAGTAAAGCTGCAGTGAAGCTGCATGCCCTTGGGAAAAAACACAGATTATAAGGAATTACGAGTAAGAAAAATGAGGGTATAGAACTACTGACGCATAATATATGTTTACATTGCAATCTTGTGACAAAATCACAAAATTTTCATCAATATTTTAGTGAAACGCAACGGCGTTCTTCAGCCTAGGGTACAGTTTTTTGTAGATTTAGCTAGAGATAGGTAATTATGGTGGTGGGCCTTATAGTTACCGAGTGAAACAATCTGATACAGTGCCCAACGTTTTAGTGAGAAACACTAAAGTATTATCAAGACAGTGACAAGTTATCATAAGGAATATATTCTCTAACACGGCTATTTATGATTCAAATTAAATATGACATAAGAAATCCTCCATACCTTAGAGTTATCCTGTGGAACAGTTTGATATAGTGCTTTAGTAATAAAATACAGTTAATGACCAAATAGATGACTTCGATGTCAGTACATGTCCAGCTAGCAACTGAAAAGTATGAATTTCTAAATGTGATACTATACTATAATAATTTCCTTTGTTATGGCGTAATGTTATCTTAGGCATCCACCGGAATTTTTATATTTGCTGTAATAACTTATGTGAAGTTAAGTTTGTTTTACTTCAGATTCACTGTCCGTTACTATGGAACGAAAACAAACGTGCGGTGTATTGCACAGCATGACTTCGTAACCTGTACTCTGAGGGTACGTCAAAAAGAATAGACGTAAAATCGTTATTTTACGATTACGGCTACTACAGTGTAAATATTTCTGTAATTTTTGTAACCTTGCAGATCTGAAGATGGCAATTTAGTCCTGTCGAAATTATTAATCCAGTGTACATAATTGCACCAAAGTAATAAAAAACTTCATATCAGAAGCTTTCTTTACATCTTTTTGCTTTAGTTCTCTTCGCCGGATCCATGAGGATGACGAATTTGTTAACATCTTAGATCTACAAACTGCACCGACCGACCACCGTGTCATCCTCTGCCAATGGCGTATGGTATGCAGGATATGGCGCCAGCACACCATTCTCCCTGCCACTGTCAGCTTTCCTGAGCTTCTCATTCAACAAGCTGACATCATAAGGCTGAGCGCACCACGTTGTAATCATCCGACCACGGAATAGTCCCCGGCAGAACGAGAATTGAACAGAACCGCTCAGCTACGGATGTACTTGGTGAAAGCTGTCTTTTTAACGTTAACTGTATGCTGAAAGAGTGTTTCCTGAATTTCTCCCTAATATTCTAAAATCTGTCTGACTTCTAAACTTCCGTTTACAGATTCATATCTAGAACTGACGTAGCTACTCTACTTTTCAAAATTAACTTACGGGGGAGGGGGGGGGGGGCGTTCGGAAAGTAATGCAACACATTTTTTTTCCTGAAAGTTGTTTGGTTGTGTTCAGGATTACAATATAACACGTTATTCCCCATTGTTTTCGCTACAAAACCTTAGTTTTCAAAAAATCTCCGTTCAATTCAACCGTCTTACGCCACATTACTGCCAGGACCCATATTCCCGCATAGCACCACGCTACTGTTCGACTTCGACTTTGGAGCCAACGTCTTGCTGCATCAGTAGCCTCGCACCATCCACGATTTTACCGGTTGATGGTATGACTTTGAACTTTTTATTCGGAGGAAAGGTGGGGTGGGTCCAATCCATGAATTGCCGTTTTGTTTGCGGTTCGAAGTGATGTGACCATGTTTGATCGCCTGTGGCGCCGTTCGACAAAAAGTTGTCAGGATCAGCTCCGTAACGCGCAAGCAACTCCGCACAGATAGTGCTTCGTTGCTCTTTATGGTTTTCTGTTAGGTGGTCAGGAACCCAGCGGGCACACAACTTTTAAGTACCACAATATGTGGAATAGTGTGTCAGGTGGTGTTTGACTGTGACCCGTCCATCACCTCAAATGAGAGTGTTCGCACGTCCCAATAGTGCAGGATTCACAGGTGTGTGCGCCCGGCACAGCACGCTGGAGACCGGACAGGTTTGAGCGACCTTGTTGCAATCACGGCAGACTCCGTGTCCAACGACTCACCGTGCTCTTGTTCCGCGAGCGCCTGTGAATATCTGCTATTCCGCGAAAAGAAGCTCAATGACAGCTCCCTGCTTGGAAGGCACCTTCGGTATAGACGCCATTTTGAAAGCTACGTATGGCGCCGACACCTATCGGCACTTCACGGAACCACAATAGCCGAAGTGTGAATATTCCATAATGTCCCATAACGAATTCCGCGGCTTTTTTCTTTTTGTAACCGAAATTAGCTGACGTAAAAGTGCTGCATTACTCATTGAACGACCCTCTTCTTTATGGAAACTACTTTTTATGAATGTGATTTTATTTTATCTAAAAGGCGTCTGTCTGTCTCTAAACGAGATTGAATGAAAGAACAATTTACAAGAATACTTAAAATGACTAACTTTTACGCAATATAAATGTGCCCTATCACAAAAGCGCATCTGTTGAATTTACATAAAATTTCACTAACTGAATGCTAATATTCCGTCAAATGTTCATATAGGGCTTACAACTAATTCTTCCCTTGCAACGGATAACGTGACTGCTCTGGTTGCACTGCAAATGACGATCTGAAATAAATCATTGCGCAGCAGCTTTCCTTTTTATTTTATTTAATGTTTTACAAAAATCGTTTTTGATTCTCTTTTCAAAATTATTAATTATTTTCGATCCGAAAGTGTGCCGCGCGGGATTAGCCGAGCGGTCTGGGCGCTGCAGTCATGGACTGTGCGGCTGGTCCCGGCGGAGGTTCGAGTCCTCCCTCGGGCATGGGAGTGTGTGTTTGTCCTTAGGATAATTTAGGTTAAGTAGCGTGTAAGCTTAGGTTCAAAAGGCTCTCAGCACTATGGGACTTAACATCTATGGTCATCAGTCCCCTAGAACTTAGAACTACTTAAACCTAACCAACCTAAGAACAGCACACAACACCCAGTCATCACGAGGCAGAGAAAATCCCTGACCCCGCCGGGAATCGAACCCAGGAACCCGGGCGTCGGAAGCGAGATGTAAGCTTAGGGACTGATGACCTTAGCAGTTAAGTCCCATAAGATTTCACACACATTTGAACATTTATTTTTGACGCAAAAGTGTAAGGCCTGACAATGCAAATTTTACCGAGTTCGTTTCTTTGAACTGTTTACAAACGACAAAACTCGGTCCTCTTAACGAGGGAAAAGTAAATTTCGGCTGATATTAGTAATCAGCATTCCCTCCGCACTGTCGTACTCTATAATGTCTGCGTCTGAAAAATATATCTATTATAAAAATTTTGTTTTCTTCAATTCCTAGTACAATATTATCTAACTAATCTTAATTAGGGAAGGCTAATTAGAATACTGAACACGTGGTTGATGGTTCTCCCCGGTTACCATCACGTAGATATTATTGGACACAATGAAATCCTCACACAGCAGTAATTACTGAACTAGCTCCTGCAGCCAACAAACTGAAAATAAGTTGCCTTTTTCTGAAGTGCCGTCTCTCTGTACATTCATCTTACAAATTATCCTACATCCTCAGGATACACACCACGGAACATCTCAAACAGAAATCTGTGCGGCACATCCGTCATCCAAGCTGCTCACTCCGTCACGATCTAAAACACTCTCTCTTTTTGCAATAATGCAATCTCTGGACTCCAGAGACTGTGTCTCGCTTATGTGTTCAGCAAGTGAAGTTAATTAACGTGGCAATATTCCGAATAAACAGATAATTTTCATCGTACCTACATTCATGGATGCATCAAATGAAAAGTAATGCCTCCACCTTCGTAACTCTTCAACAGTTGGCAGCATTGGTATGCGGCAGGTACTGTTCCGTAGCCTCTTCTCTACAGCTCCAGTTGGCGGGAAGCCTTAGCATTGAACAGTTATGTTGTTACAGTGTAAAGCATGGAACCCTACGCAGACGGTCGGTCAATGCGATTGAAGCAACGTGCAGTCATTGAATTCTTGACAGCAGAAGGTGTCACCCCGAAAGAGATTCATCAAAGAATGAATACGGTTTATGGTGACTTGATGTGAGTGCTGTGCGTGGTTGGGCGAGTTCGTTTAAAGATTTTGAGGCGGGAACATCTGACCTGCGTGACAAACAGTTGGACGTCCTGTGACAGCAACCACCGAGCTTCACAAGCAAAATTTTGACAGATTGACTCAGGACGATCGTCGTATCGCTCAGAGTCACTCAGAGACAAATTTGCAAGAATAATCGGCATTTCACAAGAACATGTGTGTCACATAATTGCTTTGCTGGGCTATCAGAAGATCTCTGCACGATGGATAGCCCGGATGCTGACTCCTGAAATGAAAGCGCACAGACTTGAAATTTGCCAGGGATCTCAGGTTACGAGAACGAAGGTGACGCCTTTCTCCATTCGATTGTGATAGAAAACGAAAGGTGGGTACACCATTGCGAACCGGAGGCAAAACGTCACTCTATGGACTATCAACGCAAAGACTCGTAACCGAAAAAGAAATTCAAGACGCAACCCTCAGCTGGAAAAATCATGGTCACAGTGTTCTGGGACGCAGATGGTGTTATCGATGTTGATTTCCTTGATCGTGTAACAACAATAAATTCAGAGCGTTACATCACAACGCTGCGAACTCTGAAACGACGGCTAACAAGGGTCCGAAAGGAAAAGGTAAATGTTTTCCTGCTGTATGACAATGCCAAACCACACACGTCCCGTTCCACCACAACAGAGCCTCAGAGACTGAATCTCACCACCGTACGGCATCCTCCATACAGTCCAAATTTAGCATTTGCACCTGTTCCCGATAGTGACAGACGATCTGCGGGGACATCATAATGCTTCTGATGAAGACATTAAGAGAACTGTGAGACTGTGGTTGCGGAAACAGTGTCGACTTCTTCCGTGACGGCTTCGGAAAACTTGTTCATCGTTGGCAGAAATGTATCCAATTGGCTGGTGATTATGTGGAAAAGTGAATATTGGTAATTAAAGATCACATTCTGAGTATTATTTCTGCGTTTGATTTATTAAAATATTCCCATCCAAACCCAATTAACGAAAGTGGAGGCATTACTTTTCATTCAATCCTCGTATAATTTCATTTAATGTAACTGTGATTTACTATCGTTTCATTTAATGTATATAACTTTCAAGTGTTTGCAGTAATTTGTCACCAGTAGTGTAGTTGCACGTTAGCACATGTTACATTCATTTATGTTCATGGTCAACTGCCACGCCAGCCCCTACACCAAGCTTCAGTCCTCTGCAGGACCTTCTGCCTTCTGACTGTTACCGCCTTCTGACGTTGCTACCTTCTTACAGACAACCACATCGTCTAAGAACAGTCATAAAGAGATTCCGACGCATTCTAATTCAACGTTTATGTACTCTGCAAACAGTAACAATCCTATCACACTTCCTTGAAGTACTCACGAAATTACCGTCCCATCTGTCGATTTCATTTCGTTGAGAACGACGTGCTCAATTCCGTCTACAAAGAAATCTTCAATCCAGTCGCAGATCTGGTCAGATACTTGGTGAGGACGTATCTTTGTTAGTAATCTGCAGTGACGGGCAGTGTCAGATGCCTTCCTGAAGTCGAGGAACACGTCATCAACCTGAGAGGCCAATGTCTACAGCGCTACGGATGTCATGGAGGAAAAGGGCAAGCTGAATTTCGCGAGATCTCTGTCTGCGGAATCCATGCTGATTTTTATAGCGCAGATTTTACTGATCCAAAACCATCATAATAAGTGAACACCAAAAACTTTCATAATTCTGGAACAGATTGACGTGCGCGATATAAGCCGAAAATTTTCGCATCGCTCCAGCCCCAGTCTCTAACACCAACACTTTCTCTGATTTCTGATCTTGACGACCTTTGACCTTTCATGAAAACGGGAATGAGCTACGCTTTTTCCCGGTCGGTAGGAACTCTTCGTTGCTATAGCTGCCTATGAAAAATTATTGCTAGAAGGAGAAAAAATTCTGTGGCATCTCACTGTTGCCTCATCTGGTCCAGATGCCTTTCGGCTATTAAACAGTTTTAATTCCTTTTCCGGCTCCCTCCCTTGGGCATGGGTGTGTGCCTTGTACATAGCGTAAGTTAGTTTGAGTTAGATTAAGTAGTGCGTAGGCTTAGGGACCGGTGACCTCGGCAATCTGCTCCCATAAGACCTTACCAAAAATTTTCAATTGTCAATTACTTTTCTATTGTGCGATCACGTAACTCAATATATGGAGGCATATTTCGGACTTCTCTGTGTCATCTAGTTTTTTGACCAGTCGGAAGTGAGGGTCAGTGTCAAGTTTCTTCCTGATGTCGAGGAACACAAGACGAGCGCCGATGTCTAAAGCGCTGTACATCTCATGGAAGAACAAAACGGGCTGAGTTCAACAAGATCTTTTTTTGTGAAGTACCTATTCATTTTTACATAGAAAATTTTCTTTCTGCAAAAGTGTGAGCATAAAACATGTTCCCTAGTTCTACAACAGACTGCAGAACAGATTCAATAGTGAGAAGGCCGTTTGCGGTTAAAAAACGTAATTTATGCTAGTCATAAGGGTAGAGCAAAACTTTTTTCGAGCACTTTCTGCCAAGTTTTCGCGTTGATACTTCGTTACCTTGTTACGAAACAGATTCACAGACGTTGTGTAAATCCTTAAAATAATTTTCATGCCCGCCATGGTCAGAAATCAATAGCAGCAGTAATTCAGCGCCGAGAAGTTTTGTAACAGGCAGGAACGTAATGAGTATCCCTGAGAGTTTTGCTCTCAGCCTCACGAAAATTTCGCTTTGACCGTGAATTATGAGGCAGCTGTAAAGTCCAGCGCTACTACAAACGGTTGTAGGTAGTTCACTGTGGGAGCAGTCTGAAGGTCTCACAGTGCGGAACAGGTAGAGAATACTGCGCACTCGTGTCTCACTCCAGACTCTGGAACTCCGTTTCCACTCCAGTTTACAGAAAGTGAAACGTCCCGTTTGAACAATTACAAAAAACTGTGCTTATACTGACACACAATATTTTTAGCGCAACGCAATCTGACTATCAAAGATCCCTGCAAAAGAATGGCCCTGAGTAACATTAAACTATACCTTTCACAAATCACTTACCTCACAAAAATCTTCATTACTCGAACTACTGCAACACAGCGAGCGCCACTACTGCCAGCTAAATAAAAGATTCAAACTATGGAAGGCACTAGCTACTGATAGGCATAGTTAGCAAATGAAAGATTTAAATAGAGAACAAACAATGTATTTACCTTACTAGTCATAATATATATAGCAGTTCATGACAAATTACAAAACTCCGCCATCTCTCTCCCCACATCCACCACTGCTGGCGGCTCACCTCCAACTGCGCAACACTACGCGCTGTTCACATCCAGCTGCCGCTGCCCAACACTACAATGGCAGACAACAATGCAAACTAGACACAGACTGCACACAGCACAGCCAGTAATTTTATACAGATGTGGCGTTACCAATAAAAAAACCTAAACAGCCTACTTACATAGCCCCCATGCTCCCCACAAAAATTTTACAAATTGTTTTGGGCAGTGCCCAATAATGATTTGATAAAATTTTTCATAATTACAATAACAAAGATATCAAATGCACACACTTATTGATACATTGTTGGTCAAAAGCTAAAATTTTCTCACAGTCCATAAAGACAGTCCTGATCATTCATCACAGTAACGTTGCAGTGTTTTTCTCAAAGTCTGAGCAGTAAACGAAAATGCAATCTTGAAGAAGTAGTATTGTCCTTCCAATGGAAAGACAGTGCTGACTCTTGACATGCAGACAGGTAATGGGCCACAACAGAGCAAACCCACAGCAGAGTCATTCGACGTTTTGAAGAATATTGGCAGGTAGATCATCACAGAGTAGACCCACTGTAGTCCTGGTAGAGATTATGGTAGTGGTATTGGTGGGCCACCAGAGGTGCAGACCCACTGCAGTCCTTGTAGAAATAATGGTACCGGTGAGTCAGCAAAGGTGTAGACCCACTGTAGTCCTTGTAGAAATAATGGTATTGGTGGGTCATCAAAGATACAGACCCAATGTAGTCCATGTAGAGACGGCCAGCAGCCATGTGTTATGACTGTGCAGGTGCACAATCACCATCGAAGATTCTTGCGGAGAATATAGCAAGTCCATAAACCACCACTTGTGCACGCACAGAGGTTTTGGAATTGTCCTTAGAACCAGCAGTGCTGTTATCCAGTCCCTTGCTGAATTATTAACACATGTACAAACACTAACAGTCCCTACTTCTCACATATTGTCCATATACTATGACCAACAGAAATGTGTGCTGTGAAATGTAACTTACAAGTTAATAATATGATGAACTGGTGACAATTATTATTTTATAACATGAGAATACCATTACAAAGATACAAAATACATAATTAAAAACATAATAATACAGATAACATTCGTAGTAATACAGGCTTTACAAAATAATAGAAATAAACATATACATCAGTGTTACAGGAATTATGAGATAAGTAAATACATAAAAGATCAGAATAACTTTTGAAACATCAACTTTACACGTGAGCATTAAAACAGAACAGAATAAATAATGTCTAACATCTTTACAAAGTAAATAACATATTATTAATGCAAATTATATTTGAGAATAACAGTATTCCTCATCATAGTTCATGTAGCTGAGTATGAGAAAAGTTCTACAACATAAGTCTTATTAGCTAAACACATCAAGACAGGAAAAACACAAATACACAAGGGTACACAAACATATAGCGGGATAACACAAAAGGAAAGGACAGGGTTTGTTTTCAGTGTAACATTTGGTACTGCAGTCCAACCCAGAACTTCATTCCATAGATCGTCCCTCTTACTTCAACATTTGCTCCAGCCAAAAAAAAAAAAATCCTATCCAAGCATGCTTTATGTATTCTGTTCACATCCTCTTTCAAAAATAGTTTTTCTCCACTGTACACAACTTTTTTGGCCAAGCCATTTTCATATAACTTCTCAATGCATTTTTTTCCCTATTGTCCATAATCAGTTTCTTATATAGTCTACCCCCTCTTAAGCTAACTTAAATCTACTGAGCTCAGATGCTAAACTAAGGGACGAGGCAATGCAGCAGCACAAAACAATTAACACAAACAGTAATGATAAAAAAATACAAATGCCAAAGGAAGCAGCATAAATTAGCAGAGCAATTGCAATATTACAACTAATATAAGGCAATGTGCAGCAAACAATAAAAATAAATCAATAGTAAAACTGGCTTAACCCAGTAATACAAAGTCAAATTCAGTAACACTATGCCTGGCAAGCAGCAGCAGCAAGTGCTATAAACCTAAACATGACAAAGCTGAAGCAGAAAGAATATTACACTAAAGACAACAATGCAGATAAGGGAAATGTTTATTCACATCTTAATATCTATGTCATTAAAGTGGTGCACCACAACTATTTCTACAAAAGAAATTACCAAGTACTTGAAAAGAAAATTATCAATGCAGTTCCTGTGAAGGTAAATGTCTTTTTGTGCTCCCTTATTTTTTTGAAAAAATTATTATTTACTCGATCTGTAGACAGAAAATATTTATATTAGTACATCTATAAAATTTTATTTTAACCAATACTGCAGTGCAGCTAGAAACTAGATATTAAACACAATGAGCAATTATGTACAAAGTAAAGCATAAGAACATCATTCAGTAGTCATGAGGCATTTCATAAGTTGGTAGAAAAATCTCTCAACTAGAGAGACCGTAGTCATAATCAGGTGTATAGACATAAAAATATTTCTCGTCATTTCACTAGGCATTTCAGTAAATATCATAAATTAAGAGCTCCACAGTGTAATCATATGTTTTCAAGTTCGACCATGTCGTTTTTGCGATGCTTTCTACAAAGGAACGTCAATAGCGAGGATAATGGCCTCCCTTTTTTTTCCACCTGTACCTCTGAAAGGCACACCCTAATGGCTTTTTTTTTTTTCAGGCAACTGTCGCCCAGCTGGGTGCCCACGACGCATTAGGTGCAGGTGGTCACTTAACTTTCTTACCAAAATATTTACGACACCAGTTTCCGCTACAGTGACAGTCTCATATAAAAATATTTCACAGGTCAAGAATTTGCGTTACAAATCTGTAGAAACAAAATCCTGTAAATATAACAGAGTCCAAAAAATTTTCGTAGGCATTGTGATACATTCACGCATATACACACGTTTCATAACTCTTAAAGTACGGTTCTTGGTTTCCAACATCCTTTTTTTACAAGTCAGAGTCCCTAACCACTACTCATTATTCCTTACCTCACTATACATATACATATTCATCGACATTTCTTCAATATTTCATCATGAGAAATATGGAGCATAATAAACATTCCTCAACAACATAATACACATCGTCATCGTACTAATATCATAACACCTCAGTCAAATCTCAAAATCGTCATAGCTTCCTCCAATAATTTCAAAGCCTAACAAAAATTCTCTACTCATGTCAAAAGTGTCATCTGCCTTAAACGTACTTTAAAAATCGTGATCCCATACCAAATATATCATTCAAAGCTCTCATAGTATCGCAATGGTTCCGAAAAAATATGAACAGTTTACAAAGTACAGACAAAATACAATTTCATAAGTGTGAAGTTATCCAACTGTGTAATTACGTAAACATCTGTCACTGCTGTTTAGGTTTTTTTATTGGTAACGCCACCTCTGTATAAAAATCACTGGCTGCGCTGTGTGCAGTCTGTGTCTAGTTTGCATTGTTGTCTGCCATTGTAGTGTTGGGCAGCGGCAGCTGGATGTGAACAGCGCGTAGCATTGCGCAGTTGGAGGTGAGCCGCCAGCAGTGGTGGATGTGGGGAGAGAGATGGCGGAGTTTTGTAATTTGTCATGAACTGCTATATATATTATGACTAGTAAGGTAAATACATTGTTTGTTCTCTATTTAAATCTTTCATTTGCTAACTATGCCTATCAGTAGCTAGTGCCTTCTGTAGTTTGAATCTTTTATTTAGCTGGCAGTAGTGGCGCTCGCTGTATTGCAGTAGTTCGAGTAATGAAGATTTTTGTGAGGTAAGTGATTTGTGAAAGGTATAGTTTAATGTTACTCAGGGCCATTCTTTTGCAGGGATCTTTGATAGTCAGATTGCGTTGCGCTAAAAATATTGTGTGTCAGTATAAGCACAGTTTTTTGTAATTGTTCAAAGGGGACGTTTCATATGGCGACAACAGCCTACTTACAAAAGGCCCGCATTATAGGCACGAACTACGTTTCCTCCTTGTTGCAGAAGGAACGAAGCTGTTTAAAAAGTCAAAGTAATCTGGGAGTGTGCACAATAATAGCGTGGCAGTGCTGTACAGTCGCCTCTAAATGGCGGCCAACATTTCCGGTTTAAATAAGTAAGCCTCGTTGCACAAGCGTGTGCTGAGTCGTATGAAGTTGTTTTTGGCGTTATTTAACAAGCGATGCTGCGTTGGGTTACGTGTTTTCTAGTTCCAAAAGGAATGTCTGATATATTCCACTGAATGCTTGATACAACTATCCGTGTTCTCATTAATTTTGAATACTCTATAATACAGAACCAAGATTTTAAACTGCAAAATACCTCCAATGCTGTATGTGGTCTCTGAACACAGTTTGTCATGAACTCCTTCCATTCTGCGGTGCAACAGCGAATTTGATAAGAAGAATCTTAAACAGGCAAGGAATCAGCATCAGGTCTGTCTCCCGAACACCTATGAAAATTCAAGAAACGCTGCGTCCGTATAGATAATCTGGCCTGAGAGTGTCGGCGATCTATAATACTTCTTGGGAACGTAGTATCAATTATGAGGACAATCAAACCCTACTTAGTAATTTTCAAGAACGAACTTGAAGTTATTAGCCTAGAGACCCGCTCCGTATCGCACCGGTAGGGGGCGTCGGGACAATATCACACTAATAATTACAACGCATACAGAGGCCCCTACGCAGCTTTTCTTCCGGTACTCCACAGCAAATGAAATTGGATAAAGCCGCAGTAAAAGGTACAGTGAGTAGCGTCCTCCGTTACGCATTTCGCGATGGTTTGCAGAGCGTACGTGAAGATGTAGATGTAGATGCAGATCGCTCTGTTGAAAGTCAGCCTCACCTTATGTGCAGGACTTCTGAAAAATCAGCTGTGGCCGACACAATCTAACGAATAACCACAATATTATGCTGATACAGACAAAGATTATGGCTCGCGCTTCGAACTATGTAGACTCTTGAATAGGGAAGCAGTGGAAATTCTGTGGAGACACTGACTATGTACTTAACAACCCTGAAAGAGTGGTTCGGTGTGGGGCGGCGGAGGGGTGAAGTGGACTGCGGTAGTCGTCGTGGGGTTGTGTACCACTGCGGATGTGGTGGGGACAGAGCCTCTCCGTCGTTTCTAGGCCCCCGGTCAACATACAATACACATGTTAGCCCTGTATTTAGCCATATTTGTAAGTTTTCCTTTAGGAATGGTCAGTTTCCTGAGCGATTAAAGTACTCAGTAGTAAAGCCGCTTTATAAAAAGGGAGAAAGTGATAATGTAGATAATTTTAGACATATTTCTATGCCATCGGTGTTTGCAAAAGAAAGGTTAAGTGATCATTTTATATCACACGATATGCTATCTAATGTACAGTTCGGCTTTAGAAGTCGTTTGACAACTGGGAAATGCTATATTCTCTTTTCTCTGTGAGGTACTGGATGGGCTAAACAAAAGGTTTCGAAAGTTTGGCGTATTTTTTGATTTAACAAAGGCTTTTGACTGTGTTGATCTCACAATATTGCTCCAGAAGTTGGACCTTTATGGAATAAGGGGAGTAGCTCACAATTGGTTCACCTCTTACTTTAGGAACAGGCAGCAAAAGGTCATTATTCACAATGTTGATAACGGCTGTGATGTGGGATCTGAGTGGGGTACTGTCAAGTGGGGGGGTGCCCCAGGGATCAGTGTTGGGGCCGCTCCTGTTCCTTATTTATATAAATGATATGCCCTCTAGTATTACAGGTAACTCTAAAACATTTCTGTTTGCTGATGACACTAGCTTGGTAGTAAAGCATGTTGTGAGCAACATTGACTCGGTTTCAAGTAGTGCAGTACATTAACTCAGTTCATGGCTTGTAGAAAATAACGTTAAATCACAGTAAGACTAAGTTTTTACACTTTGTAACACACAATTCAACAAAACCTGACGTTTTAATCTCACAGAACGGGTACATGATTAGTGAAACTGAACAGTTCAAATTCCTAGTTGTTCAGATAGATAGTAAGCTGTCGTGGAAAGCCCACATTCAAGATCTTGTTCAAAGACTTAATACTGCCATTTTTACTATTCGAAATGTATCGAAAGTGAGTGATACTCCGGCATGTAAATTAGTCTACTTTGCTTATTTTCATTCACTTATGTCGTATGGTATTATGTTTTGGGGTAACTCTTCCCATTCTAGAAGGATATTTTTGGCTCAGAAACGGGCGGTTCGGGCAACAAGCGGTGTGAGTTCACGAACCTCTTGTCGACCTCTGTTCACGAGTCTGGGTATTTTGACATTGGCCTCTCAATATGTATATTCCTTATTGTCGTTTCTTGTTACCAATATTAGTTTACTCCCAAGAATAAGCAGCTTCCACTCGGTTAATACTCGGCAGAAATTAAACCTCCATTTGGATCGGACTTCCTTAACTCTTGTGCAAAAAGGTGTGCAGTATACTGCTGCATCCATTTTCAATAAGCTACCACACGAATTCAAAAATATTAGCAGTAATCCACGCGCTTTCAAATCGAAACTGAAGAGTTTCCTCATGGGTCACTCCTTCTATTCTTTCGAGGAGTTCCTTGAAAAATTAAGATGATTCTCATTGTATTGCTGATAGCGTTTGCTCAAACTTATGGACTGATTTTCTTTCAGGTTCATGAACATTTATTTTTATCTGTTACTACTTTTATGTTGTAAGTTCATGTACTGAGACGATCCATGACATTGGAGATTTGCTCCTCAATTTGGTCCTACGGAACTTGACAAGTAAATAAATAAATATATAACAATACAATGTACTTAACAATAAATAGGTGTGGGCACTCGACACTCCACATAAACCACAGTGACGTAAGAAAATCGTAAGACCAAGGAGCGGTTGTGCGACATAAACAAAAGTTTATACATCCGAGAGATGACGTCTACACAAATTTTGAAACAGTCGCATTAGACTGGCGCTAGTAGCGCAACTGTGAGAATGCAAATCAGGTTTGATTTAAATACACGCTGTAGCTTTCCAGAGTGTTAGTTACCTTTCAGATTGTACGTTGAGAGTTGAAGTTAGTCAAGAATGTCTTTAAGACAACAAAGACGTCATTGTCAACGCCTCACTGAATCTGAACGAGGTCGTGTAATAGGAGTACGACAAGCTGGATCTTCCTTCTCTGATATTTCGGGAAGACTTGTCAGGAATGTAGCCACTGTACACGTGTGTTGGCAGCAGTGGTCATGGGAATGTATGGTCGCGAGAAGAGCGAACTCTGGTCGGCGAGGTGGCACTACCAAGAGTGAAGACCATCGAGATCGGCGTAGGGCTCCGACGTATCGTACGTCGTCTTCAGCAGCAATCTGAGCAGTGACACAACAAACTGTTACAAATCAGCTACTTCGACACTTCAATGGCGTCAAGCGAGAGCTCATTGGCGGGTAGAGTAGACTTCTGTTATGTTTTCTGATGAAGCTGGATCTGCCTCGGTGGCAGTGATGGCCGTGTGTTGATTAGAAGAACGCCAGTTGAGGGCGTGCAACCAAGCTATCTGCGTGCTACACACAGTCGACCTACACCAGGCGTTATGGCCTGGGGTGCGATTTCATATCACAGCTGGAACACTCTCCTGGCAATCCCACGCACCCTGACTACAAACCTGTATGTGAGTCTGATGATTCGACATGTTGTGCTGCCTTTCATGTTGCCGAGTGGTTCTAGGCGCTTCAGTCTGTAACCGCGAGACCGCTACGGTCGCAGGTTCGAATCCTGCCTCGGGCATGGATGTGTGTGATGTCCTTAGGTTAGTTAGGTTTAAGTAGTTCTAGGGGACTGATGACCTAAGAAGTTAAGTCCCATAGTGCTCAGAGCCATTTGAACCTTTTTTTCTTTTTTTTTTTTTTGCCTTTCATGAACAACTTTCCAGGGGACGTTTTCCAACAGGATAAAGCTCTCCTACCGCTGTTATGACCCAACATACTCTACAGCGTGTCGACGTGTTCCTTGGCCTGCTCGATCACCAAATCTGTCTCCAGTCGAGTACATATGGGACATCGTAGCGCGACAATTCCAGCCTCATCCACAAACAACATTACCGTCCCTGTATTGACCAACGATGTCATCAGGCATGGAACCCCATTCTAAAAACTGACATGCGGCACTTGTACGACACAATGCACGTACATATGGCTGCTTCGATTCAACGTTCTGGCGGTTGCACCACTTATTAATGTACCAACATTTCACACTAGCAGTGTCTTCTCTTGCCCTTATATTATCCAGTCATCTAGCAATGTTAATCACTTACCTAGCACTGAAATATCTTACTTAAACGAATGTTCTTACGAAACTTCATTCCTCTACATTTCGTATTTTTTGGTACTGTGATTTTTTTCCGTTAGTGTATTTGATCCTGATACCTATTAGTGAGTATTAATGTGGGGTGTGTCCTCTCTTCGTTTTTATGACCGATTGAACTCT